>NW_027478834.1:300000-464745 GCF_051014685.1 Ptiloglossa arizonensis | reverse complement strand
TGCGAAAATTTTGAGTTTCTCAAGCGTTTCTTACCTCCAAACTGTCATATCTCGCGAACGGATTGACCAATCCGCAAAATTTCTGTTGCATCTGAAAGTAGAAACTCGCCCGATTACAACGGTATGTGTAGTTTTCCCCTAGGCCGTTCTAGTTATTCGTTTCGAGCATCAGAACTGCGAAAATTTTGAGTTTCTCAAGCATTTCTTACCTCCAAACTGTCATATCTCGCGAACGGATTGACCAATCCGCAAAATTTCTGTTGCATCTGAAAGTAGAAACTCGCCCGATTACAACGGTATGTGTAGTTTTCCCCTAGGCCGTTCTAGTTAATCGTTTCGAGCATCAGAACTGCGAAAATTTTGAGTTTCTCAAGCGTTTCTTACCTCCAAACTGCCATTTCTCGCGAACGGATTGACCAATCCGCAAAATTTCTGTTGCATCTGAAAGTAGAAACTCGCCCGATTACAACGGCATGCGTAGTTTTCCCCTAGGCCGTTCTAGTTATTCGTTTCGAGCATCAGAACTGCGAAAATTTTGAGTTTCTCAAGCGTTTCTTACATCCAAACTGCCATAACTCGCGAACGGATTGACCAATCCGCAAAATTTCTGTTGCATCTGAAAGTAGAAACTCGCCCGATTACAACGGCATGCGTAGTTTTCCCCTAGGCCGTTCTAGTTATTCGTTTCGAGCATCAGAACTGCGAAAATTTTGAGTTTCTCAAGCGTTTCTTACATCCAAACTGCCATAACTCGCGAACGGATTGACCAATCCGCAATATTCCTTTTGCATCTGAAAGTAGAAACTCGCCCGATTACAACGGTATTTGCACTTTTCCCCTAGGCCATTCTAGTTAATCGTTTCGAGCATCAGAACTGCGAAAATTTTGAGTTTCTCCAGCGTTTCTTACCTTCAAACTGCCATATCTCGCGAACGGATTGACCAATCCGCAAAATTTCTGTTGCATCTGAAAGTACAAACTCGCCCGATTAGAACGGCGTTCGTGGTTTTCCCCTAGGCCGTTCTAGTTATTCGTGTCGAGCATCAGAACTGCCAAAATTTTGAGTTTCTCAAGCGTTTCTTACCTCCAAACTGCCATATCTCGCGAACGGATTGACCAATACGCAAAATTTCTGTTGCATCTGAAAGTAGAAACTCACCCGATTACAACGGTATCTGTAGTTTTCCCCTAGGCCGTTCTAGTTATTCGTACCGAGCATCAGAACTGCGACAATTTTGAGTTTCTCAAGCGTTTCTTACCTCCAAACTGCCATATCTCGCGAACGGATTGACCAATCCGCAAAATTTCTGTTGCCTCTGAAGGTAGAAACTCGCCCAATTACCGCGCTATGTGTACTTTTCCCCTAGGCCGTTCTAGTTATTCGATTCGAGCATCAGAACTGCGAAAATTTTGAGTTTCTCAAGCATTTCTTACCTCCAAACTGTCATATCTCGCGAACGGATTGACCAATCCGCAAAATTTCTGTTGCATCTGAAAGTAGAAACTCGCCCGATTACAACGGCATGCGTAGCTTTCCCCTAGGCCATTCTAGTTAATCGTTTCGAGAATCAGAACAGCGAAAATTTTGAGTTTCTCAAGGGTTTCTTACCTCCAAACTGCCATATCTCGCGAACGGATTGACCAACCCGCAAAATTTCTGTTGCATCTGAAAGTAGAAACTCGCCCGATTACAACGGCATGCGTAGTTTTCCCCTAGGCCGTTCTAGTTATTCGTTTCGAGCATCAGAACTGCGAAAATTTTGAGTTTCTCAAGCATTTCTTACCTCCAAACTGTCATATCTCGCGAACGGATTGACCAATCCGCAAAATTTCTGTTGCATCTGAAAGTAGAAACTCGCCCGATTACAACGGCATGCGTGGTTTTCCCCTAGGCCGTTCTAGTTATTCGTGTCGAGCATCAGAACTGCGAAAATTTTGAGTTTCTCAAGCGTTTCTTACCTCCAAACTGCCATATCTCGCGAACGGATTGACCAATACGCAAAATTTCTGTTGCATCTAAAAGTAGAAACTCACCCGATTACAACGGTATCTGTAGTTTTCCCCTAGGCCGTTCTAGTCTTTCGTTTCGAGCATCAGAACTGCGAAAATTTTGAGTTTCTCAAGCGTTTCTTACCTCCAAACTGTCATATCTCGCGAACGGATCGACCAATCCGCAAAATTTCTGTTGCATCTGAAAGTAGAAACTCGTCCGATTACAACGGTATGTGTACCTATCCCCTAGGCCATTCTAGTTAATCGTTTCGAGCATCAGAACTGCGAAAATTTTGAGTTTCTCAAGCGTTTCTTACTTCCAAACTGTCATATCTCGCGAACGGATTGACAAATCCGCAAAATTTCTGTTGCATCTGAAAGTAGAAACTCGCCCGATTACAACGGCATGCGTAGTTTTCCCCTAGGCCGTTCTAGTTATTCGTTTCGAGCATCAGAACTGCGAAATTTTGAGTTTCTCAAACGTTTCTTACCTCCAAACTGCCATATCTCGCGAACGGATTGTCCAATCCGCAAAATTTCTGTTGCATCTGAAGGTAGAAACTCGCCCAATTACCGCGCTATGTGTACTTTTCCCCTAGGCCGTTCTAGTTTTTCGTTTCGAGCATCAGAACTGCGAAAATTTTGAGTATCTCAAGCGTTTCTAACCTCCAAACTGCCATATCTCGCGAACGGATTGACCAATCCGCAAAATTTCTGTTGCATCTGAAAGTAGAAACTCACCCGATTACAACGGTATGTGTACCTTTCCCCTAGGCCGTTCCAGTTATTCGTTCCGAGCATCAGAACTGTGACAATTTTGAGTTTCTCAAGCGTTTCTTACCTCCAAACTGCCATATCTCGCGAACGGATTGACCAATCCGCAAAATTTCTGTTGCATCTGAAAGGAGATACTCGCCCGATCACAACGGTGTGTGTAGTTTTCCACTAGGCCGTTCTAGTTTTTCGTATCGAGTATCAGAGCTGCGAAAATTTTGGGTTTCTCAAGCGTTTCTTACCTCCAAACTGCCATATCTTGCGAACGGATTGACCAATCCGCAAAATTTCTGTTGCATCTGAAAGTAGAAACTCGCCCGATTACAACGGTATGTGTACCTTTTCCCTAGGCCATTCTAGTTAATCGGTTCGAGCATCAGAACTGCGAAAATTTTGAGTTTCTCAAGCGTTTCTTACCTCCAAACGGCCATATCTCGCGAACGGATTGACCAATCCGCAAAATTTCTGTTGCATCTGAAAGTAGAAACTCGCCCGATTAGAACGGCATGCGTGTTTTTCCCCTAGGCCGTTCTAGTTATTCGTGTCGAGCATCAGAACTGCCAAAATTTTGAGTTTCTCAAGCGTTTCTTACCTCCAAACTGCCATATCTCGCGAACGGATTGACCAATACGCAAAATTTCTGTTGCATCTGAAAGTAGAAACTCACCCGATTACAACGGTATCTGTAGTTTTCCCCTAGGCCGTTCTAGTTTTTCGTTTCGAGCATCAGAACTGCGAAAATTTTGAGTTTCTCAAGCGTTTCTTACTTCCAAACTGTCATATCTCGCGAACGGATTGACAAATCCGCAAAATTTCTGTTGCATCTGAAAGTAGAAACTCGCCCGATTACAACGGTATGTGTAGTTTTCCCCTAGGCCGTTCTAGTTATTCGTTTCGAGCATCAGAACTCCGAAAATTTTGAGTTTCTCAAGCGTTTCTTACCTCCAAACTGCCATATCTCGCGAACGGATTGGCCAATCCGCAAAATTTTTGTTGCATCTGAAGATAGAAACTCGCCCAATTACCGCGCTATGTGTACTTTTCCCCTAGGCCGTTCTAGTTTTTCGTTTCGAGCATCAGAACTGCGAAAATTTTGAGTATCTCAAGCGTTTCTAACCTCCAAACTGCCATATCTCGCGAACGGATTGACCAATCCGCAAAATTTCTGTTGCATCTGAAAGTAGAAACTCACCCGATTACAACGGTATGTGTACCTTTCCCCTAGGCCGTTCCAGTTATTCGTTCCGAGCATCAGAACTGTGACAATTTTGAGTTTCTCAAGCGTTTCTTACCTCCAAACTGCCATATCTCGCGAACGGATTGACCAATCCGCAAAATTACTGTTGCATCTGAAAGGAGATACTCGCCCGATCACAACGGTGTGTGTAGTTTTCCACTAGGCCGTTCTAGTTTTTCGTATCGAGTATCAGAGCTGCGAAAATTTTGGGTTTCTCAAGCGTTTCTTACCTCCAAACTGCCATATCTTGCGAACGGATTGACCAATCCGCAAAATTTCTGTTGCATCTGAAAGTAGAAACTCGCCCGATTACAACGGTATGTGTAGTCTTCCCCTAGGCCGTTCTGGTTTTTCGTTTCGAGCATCATAACTGCGAAAATTTTGAGTTTCTCAAGCGTCTCTTACCTCCAAACTGCCATATCTCGCGAACGGATTGACCAATCCGCAAAATTTCTGTTGCATCTGAAAGTACAAACTGGCCCGATTACAACGGTATGTGTAGTTTTCCCCTAGGCCGTTTTGGTTATTCGTTTCGAGCATCAGAACTGCGAAAATTTTGAGTTTCTCAAGCGTTTCTTACCTCCAAACTGTCATATCTCGCGAACGGATTGACCAATCCGCAAAATTTCTGTTGCATCTGAAAGTAGAAACTCGCCCGATTACAACGGTATGTGTAGTTTTCCCCTAGGCCGTTCTAGTTATTCGTTTCGAGCATCAGAACTGCGAAAATTTTGAGTTTCTCAAGCATTTCTTACCTCCAAACTGTCATATCTCGCGAACGGATTGACCAATCCGCAAAATTTCTGTTGCATCTGAAAGTAGAAACTCGCCCGATTACAACGGTATGTGTAGTTTTCCCCTAGGCCGTTCTAGTTATTCGTTTCGAGCATCAGAACTGCGAAAATTTTGAGTTTCTCAAGCGTTTCTTACCTCCAAACTGCCATTTCTCGCGAACGGATTGACCAATCCGCAAAATTTCTGTTGCATCTGAAAGTAGAAACTCGCCCGATTACAACGGCATGCGTAGTTTTCCCCTAGGCCGTTCTAGTTATTCGTTTCGAGCATCAGAACTGCGAAAATTTTGAGTTTCTCAAGCGTTTCTTACATCCAAACTGCCATAACTCGCGAACGGATTGACCAATCCGCAAAATTTCTGTTGCATCTGAAAGTAGAAACTCGCCCGATTACAACGGTATGTGTAGTTTTCCCCTAGGCCGTTCTAGTTATTCGTTTCGAGCATCAGAACTGCGAAAATTTTGAGTTTCTCAAGCATTTCTTACATCCAAACTGCCATAACTCGCGAACGGATTGACCAATCCGCAATATTCCTTTTGCATCTGAAAGTAGAAACTCGCCCGATTACAACGGTATTTGCACTTTTCCCCTAGGCCATTCTAGTTAATCGTTTCGAGCATCAGAACTGCGAAAATTTTGAGTTTCTCCAGCGTTTCTTACCTTCAAACTGCCATATCTCGCGAACGGATTGACCAATCCGCAAAATTTCTGTTGCATCTGAAAGTACAAACTCGCCCGATTAGAACGGCGTTCGTGGTTTTCCCCTAGGCCGTTCTAGTTATTCGTGTCGAGCATCAGAACTGCCAAAATTTTGAGTTTCTCAAGCGTTTCTTACCTCCAAACTGCCATATCTCGCGAACGGATTGACCAATACGCAAAATTTCTGTTGCATCTGAAAGTAGAAACTCACCCGATTACAACGGTATCTGTAGTTTTCCCCTAGGCCGTTCTAGTTATTCGTACCAAGCATCAGAACTGCGACAATTTTGAGTTTCTCAAGCGTTTCTTACCTCCAAACTGCCATATCTCGCGAACGGATTGACCAATCCGCAAAATTTCTGTTGCCTCTGAAGGTAGAAACTCGCCCAATTACCGCGCTATGTGTACTTTTCCCCTAGGCCGTTCTAGTTATTCGATTCGAGCATCAGAACTGCGAAAATTTTGAGTTTCTCAAGCATTTCTTACCTCCAAACTGTCATATCTCGCGAACGGATTGACCAATCCGCAAAATTTCTGTTGCATCTGAAAGTAGAAACTCGCCCGATTACAACGGCATGCGTAGCTTTCCCCTAGGCCATTCTAGTTAATCGTTTCGAGAATCAGAACAGCGAAAATTTTGAGTTTCTCAAGGGTTTCTTACCTCCAAACTGCCATATCTCGCGAACGGATTGACCAACCCGCAAAATTTCTGTTGCATCTGAAAGTAGAAACTCGCCCGATTACAACGGTATGTGTTCTTTCCCCTAGGCCGTTCCAGTTATTCGTTCCGAGCATCCGAACTGCGACAATTTTGAGTTTCTCAAGCGTTTCTTACCTCCAAACTGCCATATCTCGCGAACGGATTGACCAATCCGCAAAATTTCTGTTGCATCTGAAAGTAGAAACTCGCCCGATTACAACGGCATGCGTAGTTTTCCCCTAGGCCGTTCTAGTTATTCGTTTCGAGCATCAGAACTGCGAAAATTTTGAGTTTCTCAAGCGTTTCTTACCTCCAAAGTGCCATATCTCGCGAACGGATTGACCAATCCGCAAAATTTCTGTTGCATCTGAAAGTAGAAACTCGCCCGATTACAACGGCATGCGGGGTCTTCCCCTAGGCCGTTCTAGTTATTCGTTTCGAGCATCAGAACTGCGAAAATTTTGAGTTTCTCAAGCGTTTCTTACCTCCAAACTGCGATATCTCGCGAACGGATTGACCAATCCGCAAAATTTCTGTTGCCTCTGAAGGCAGAAACTTACCGAATTACCGCGCTATGTGTACTTTTCCCCTAGGCCGTTCTAGTTTTTCGTGTCGAGCATCAGAACAGCGAAAATTTTGAGTTTCTCAAGTGTTTCTTACCTCCAAACTGCCATATCTCGCGAACGGATTGAACAATCCGCAAAATTTCTGTTGCATCTGAAAGTAGAAACTCGCCCGATTACAACGGTATCTGTAGTTTTCCCCTAGGCCTTTCTAGTTTTTCGTTTCGAGCATCAGAACTGCGAAAATTTTGAGTTTCTCAAGCGTTTCTTACCTCCAAACTGTCATATCTCGCGAACGGATTGACCAATCCGCAAAATTTCTGTTGCATCTGAAAGTAGAAACTCGCCCGATTACAACGGTATGTGTACCTATCCCCTAGGCCATTCTAGTTCTTCGTTTCGAGCATCAGAACTGCGAAAATTTTGAGTTTCTGAAGCGTTTCTTACCTCCAAACTGTCAGTTCTCGCGAACGGATTGACCAATCCGCAAAATTTCTGTTGCATCTGAAAGTAGAAACTCGCCCGATTACAACGGTATGTGTACCTTTTCCCTAGGCCATTCTAGTTAATCGGTTCGAGCATCAGAACTGCGAAAATTTTGAGTTTCTCAAGCGTTTCTTACCTCCAAACGGCCATATCTCGCGAACGGATTGACCAATCCGCAAAATTTCTGTTGCATCTGAAAGTAGAAACTCGCCCGATTAGAACGGCATGCGTGTTTTTCCCCTAGGCCGTTCTAGTTATTCGTGTCGAGCATCAGAACTGCCAAAATTTTGAGTTTCTCAAGCGTTTCTTACCTCCAAACTGCCATATCTCGCGAACGGATTGACCAATACGCAAAATTTCTGTTGCATCTGAAAGTAGAAACTCACCCGATTACAACGGTATCTGTAGTTTTCCCCTAGGCCGTTCTAGTTTTTCGTTTCGAGCATCAGAACTGCGAAAATTTTGAGTTTCTCAAGCGTTTCTTACTTCCAAACTGTCATATCTCGCGAACGGATTGACAAATCCGCAAAATTTCTGTTGCATCTGAAAGTAGAAACTCGCCCGATTACAACGGTATGTGTAGTTTTCCCCTAGGCCGTTCTAGTTATTCGTTTCGAGCATCAGAACTCCGAAAATTTTGAGTTTCTCAAGCGTTTCTTACCTCCAAACTGCCATATCTCGCGAACGGATTGGCCAATCCGCAAAATTTTTGTTGCATCTGAAGATAGAAACTCGCCCAATTACCGCGCTATGTGTACTTTTCCCCTAGGCCGTTCTAGTTTTTCGTTTCGAGCATCAGAACTGCGAAAATTTTGAGTATCTCAAGCGTTTCTAACCTCCAAACTGCCATATCTCGCGAACGGATTGACCAATCCGCAAAATTTCTGTTGCATCTGAAAGTAGAAACTCACCCGATTACAACGGTATGTGTACCTTTCCCCTAGGCCGTTCCAGTTATTCGTTCCGAGCATCAGAACTGTGACAATTTTGAGTTTCTCAAGCGTTTCTTACCTCCAAACTGCCATATCTCGCGAACGGATTGACCAATCCGCAAAATTTCTGTTGCATCTGAAAGGAGATACTCGCCCGATCACAACGGTGTGTGTAGTTTTCCACTAGGCCGTTCTAGTTTTTCGTATCGAGTATCAGAGCTGCGAAAATTTTGGGTTTCTCAAGCGTTTCTTACCTCCAAACTGCCATATCTTGCGAACGGATTGACCACTCCGCAAAATTTCTGTTGCATCTGAAAGTAGAAACTCGCCCGATTACAACGGTATGTGTAGTCTTCCCCTAGGCCGTTCTGGTTTTTCGTTTCGAGCATCATAACTGCGAAAATTTTGAGTTTCTCAAGCGTCTCTTACCTCCAAACTGCCATATCTCGCGAACGGATTGACCAATCCGCAAAATTTCTGTTGCATCTGAAAGGAGATACTCGCCCGATCACAACGGTGTGTGTAGTTTTCCACTAGGCCGTTCTAGTTTTTCGTATCGAGCATCAGAGCTGCGAAAATTTTGGGTTTCTCAAGCGTTTCTTACCTCCAAACTGCCACATCTCGCGAACGGATTGACCAATCCGCAAAATTTCTGTTGCATCTGAAAGGAGATACTCGCCCGATCACAACGGTGTGTGTAGTTTTCCACTAGGCCGTTCTAGTTTTTCGTATCGAGCATCAGAGCTGCGAAAATTTTGGGTTTCTCAAGCGTTTCTTACCTCCAAACTGCCATATCTTGCGAACGGATTGACCAATCCGCAAAATTTCTGTTGCATCTGAAAGTAGAAACTCGCCCGATTACAACGGTATGTGTAGTCTTCCCCTAGGCCGTTCTGGTTTTTCGTTTCGAGCATCATAACTGCGAAAATTTTGAGTTTCTCAAGCGTCTCTTACCTCCAAACTGCCATATCTCGCGAACGGATTGACCAATCCGCAAAATTTCTGTTGCATCTGAAAGTACAAACTGGCCCGATTACAACGGTATGTGTAGTTTTCCCCTAGGCCGTTTTGGTTATTCGTTTCGAGCATCAGAACTGCGAAAATTTTGAGTTTCTCAAGCGTTTCTTACCTCCAAACTGTCATATCTCGCGAACGGATTGACCAATCCGCAAAATTTCTGTTGCATCTGAAAGTAGAAACTCGCCCGATTACAACGGTATGTGTAGTTTTCCCCTAGGCCGTTCTAGTTATTCGTTTCGAGCATCAGAACTGCGAAAATTTTGAGTTTCTCAAGCATTTCTTACCTCCAAACTGTCATATCTCGCGAACGGATTGACCAATCCGCAAAATTTCTGTTGCATCTGAAAGTAGAAACTCGCCCGATTACAACGGTATGTGTAGTTTTCCCCTAGGCCGTTCTAGTTATTCGTTTCGAGCATCAGAACTGCGAAAATTTTGAGTTTCTCAAGCGTTTCTTACCTCCAAACTGCCATTTCTCGCGAACGGATTGACCAATCCGCAAAATTTCTGTTGCATCTGAAAGTAGAAACTCGCCCGATTACAACGGCATGCGTAGTTTTCCCCTAGGCCGTTCTAGTTATTCGTTTCGAGCATCAGAACTGCGAAAATTTTGAGTTTCTCAAGCGTTTCTTACATCCAAACTGCCATAACTCGCGAACGGATTGACCAATCCGCAAAATTTCTGTTGCATCTGAAAGTAGAAACTCGCCCGATTACAACGGCATGCGTAGTTTTCCCCTAGGCCGTTCTAGTTATTCGTTTCGAGCATCAGAACTGCGAAAATTTTGAGTTTCTCAAGCATTTCTTACATCCAAACTGCCATAACTCGCGAACGGATTGACCAATCCGCAATATTCCTTTTGCATCTGAAAGTAGAAACTCGCCCGATTACAACGGTATTTGCACTTTTCCCCTAGGCCATTCTAGTTAATCGTTTCGAGCATCAGAACTGCGAAAATTTTGAGTTTCTCCAGCGTTTCCTACCTTCAAACTGCCATATCTCGCGAACGGATTGACCAATCCGCAAAATTTCTGTTGCATCTGAAAGTACAAACTCGCCCGATTAGAACGGCGTTCGTGGTTTTCCCCTAGGCCGTTCTAGTTATTCGTGTCGAGCATCAGAACTGCCAAAATTTTGAGTTTCTCAAGCGTTTCTTACCTCCAAACTGCCATATCTCGCGAACGGATTGACCAATACGCAAAATTTCTGTTGCATCTGAAAGTAGAAATTCACCCGATTACAACGGTATCTGTAGTTTTCCCCTAGGCCGTTCTAGTTATTCGTACCGAGCATCAGAACTGCGACAATTTTGAGTTTCTCAAGCGTTTCTTACCTCCAAACTGCCATATCTCGCGAACGGATTGACCAATCCGCAAAATTTCTGTTGCCTCTGAAGGTAGAAACTCGCCCAATTACCGCGCTATGTGTACTTTTCCCCTAGGCCGTTCTAGTTATTCGATTCGAGCATCAGAACTGCGAAAATTTTGAGTTTCTCAAGCATTTCTTACCTCCAAACTGTCATATCTCGCGAACGGATTGACCAATCCGCAAAATTTCTGTTGCATCTGAAAGTAGAAACTCGCCCGATTACAACGGCATGCGTAGCTTTCCCCTAGGCCATTCTAGTTAATCGTTTCGAGAATCAGAACAGCGAAAATTTTGAGTTTCTCAAGGGTTTCTTACCTCCAAACTGCCATATCTCGCGAACGGATTTACCAACCCGCAAAATTTCTGTTGCATCTGAAAGTAGAAACTCGCCCGATTACAACGGTATGTGTTCTTTCCCCTAGGCCGTTCCAGTTATTCGTTCCGAGCATCCGAACTGCGACAATTTTGAGTTTCTCAAGCGTTTCTTACCTCCAAACTGCCATATCTCGCGAACGGATTGACCAATCCGCAAAATTTCTGTTGCATCTGAAAGTAGAAACTCGCCCGATTACAACGGCATGCGTAGTTTTCCCCTAGGCCGTTCTAGTTATTCGTTTCGAGCATCAGAACTGCGAAAATTTTGAGTTTCTCAAGCGTTTCTTACCTCCAAAGTGCCATATCTCGCGAACGGATTGACCAATCCGCAAAATTTCTGTTGCATCTGAAAGTAGAAACTCGCCCGATTACAACGGCATGCGGGGTCTTCCCCTAGGCCGTTCTAGTTATTCGTTTCGAGCATCAGAACTGCGAAAATTTTGAGTTTCTCAAGCGTTTCTTACCTCCAAACTGCGATATCTCGCGAACGGATTGACCAATCCGCAAAATTTCTGTTGCCTCTGAAGGCAGAAACTTACCGAATTACCGCGCTATGTGTACTTTTCCCCTAGGCCGTTCTAGTTTTTCGTGTCGAGCATCAGAACAGCGAAAATTTTGAGTTTCTCAAGTGTTTCTTACCTCCAAACTGCCATATCTCGCGAACGGATTGACCAATCCGCAAAATTTCTGTTGCCTCTGAAGGTAGAAACTCGCCCAATTACCGCGCTATGTGTACTTTTCCCCTAGGCCTTTCTAGTTTTTCGTTTCGAGCATCAGAACTACGAAAATTTTGAGTTTCTCAAGCGTTTCTTACCTCCAAACTGTCATATCTCGCGAACGGATTGACCAATCCGCAAAATTTCTGTTGCATCTGAAAGTAGAAACTCGCCCGATTACAACGGCATGCGTAGCTTTCCCCTAGGCCATTCTAGTTAATCGTTTCGAGAATCAGAACAGCGAAAATTTTGAGTTTCTCAAGGGTTTCTTACCTCCAAACTGCCATATCTCGCGAACGGATTTACCAACCCGCAAAATTTCTGTTGCATCTGAAAGTAGAAACTCGCCCGATTACAACGGTATGTGTTCTTTCCCCTAGGCCGTTCCAGTTATTCGTTCCGAGCATCCGAACTGCGACAATTTTGAGTTTCTCAAGCGTTTCTTACCTCCAAACTGCCATATCTCGCGAACGGATTGACCAATCCGCAAAATTTCTGTTGCATCTGAAAGTAGAAACTCGCCCGATTACAACGGCATGCGTAGTTTTCCCCTAGGCCGTTCTAGTTATTCGTTTCGAGCATCAGAACTGCGAAAATTTTGAGTTTCTCAAGCGTTTCTTACCTCCAAAGTGCCATATCTCGCGAACGGATTGACCAATCCGCAAAATTTCTGTTGCATCTGAAAGTAGAAACTCGCCCGATTACAACGGCATGCGGGGTCTTCCCCTAGGCCGTTCTAGTTATTCGTTTCGAGCATCAGAACTGCGAAAATTTTGAGTTTCTCAAGCGTTTCTTACCTCCAAACTGCGATATCTCGCGAACGGATTGACCAATCCGCAAAATTTCTGTTGCCTCTGAAGGCAGAAACTTACCGAATTACCGCGCTATGTGTACTTTTCCCCTAGGCCGTTCTAGTTTTTCGTGTCGAGCATCAGAACAGCGAAAATTTTGAGTTTCTCAAGTGTTTCTTACCTCCAAACTGCCATATCTCGCGAACGGATTGACCAATCCGCAAAATTTCTGTTGCATCTGAAAGTAGAAACTCGCCCGATTACAACGGTATCTGTAGTTTTCCCCTAGGCCTTTCTAGTTTTTCGTTTCGAGCATCAGAACTACGAAAATTTTGAGTTTCTCAAGCGTTTCTTACCTCCAAACTGTCATATCTCGCGAACGGATTGACCAATCCGCAAAATTTCTGTTGCATCTGAAAGTAGAAACTCGCACGATTACAACGGTATGTGTACCTATCCCCTAGGCCAGTCTAGTTAATCGTTTCGAGCATCAGAACTGCGAAAATTTTGAGTTTCTCAAGTGTTTCTTACCTCCAAACTGCCATATCTCGCGAACGGATTGACCAATCCGCAAAATTTCTGTTGCATCTGAAAGTAGAAACTCGCCCGATTACAACGGTATCTGTAGTTTTCCCCTAGGCCTTTCTAGTTTTTCGTTTCGAGCATCAGAACTACGAAAATTTTGAGTTTCTCAAGCGTTTCTTACCTCCAAACTGTCATATCTCGCGAACGGATTGACCAATCCGCAAAATTTCTGTTGCATCTGAAAGTAGAAACTCGCACGATTACAACGGTATGTGTACCTATCCCCTAGGCCAGTCTAGTTAATCGTTTCGAGCATCAGAACTGCGAAAATTTTGAGCTTCTCAAGCGTTTCTTACCTCCAAACTGCCATATCTCGCGAACGGATTGACCAATACGCAAAATTTCTGTTGCATCTGAAAGTAGAAACTCACCCGATTACAAAGGTATCTGTAGTTTTCCCCTAGGCCGTTCTAGTTTTTCGTGTCGAGCATCAGAACTGCGAAAATTTTGAGTTTCTCAAGCCTTTCTTACCTCCAAACTGTCATATCTCGCGAACGGATTGACCAGTCCGCAAAATTTCTGTTGCATCTGAAAGTAGAAACTAGCCCGATTACAACGGTATGTGTACCTATCCCCTAGGCCATTCTAGTTAATCGTTTCGAGCATCAGAACTGCGAAAATTTTGAGTTTCTCAAGCGACTCCTATCTCCAGACTGCCATATCTCGCGAACGGATTGACCAATCCGCAAAATTTCTGTTGCATCTGAAAGTAGAAACCCACCCGCTTACAACGGTATGTGTAGTTTTCCCCTGGGCCGATCTAGTTTTTCGTTTCGAGCATCAGAACTGCGAAAATTTTGAGTTTCTCAAGCGTTTGTTACCTTAAAATGGCCATATCTCGCGAACGGATCGACTAATCCGCAAAATTTCTGTTGCACCTGAAAGTAGAAACTAGCCCGATTACAACGGTATGTGTACCTTTCCCCTAGGCCGTTCCAGTTATTCGTTCCGAGCATCAGAAATGCGACAATTTTGAGTTTCTTAAGCGTTTCTTACCTCCAAACTGCCATATCTCGCGAACGGATTGACCAATCCGCAAAATTTCTGATGCATCTGAAAATAGAAACTCGCCCGATCACAACGGTGTGTGTACTTTTCCACTAGGCCGTTCTAGTTATGCGTTTCGAACATCAGAAATGCGAAAATTTTGAGTTTCTCAAGCGTTTCTTACTTCCAAACTGTCATATCTCGCGAACGGATTGACAAATCCGCAAAATTTCTGTTGCATCTGAAGGTAGAAACTCGCCCAATTACCGCGCTATGTGTACTTTTCCCCTAGGCCGTTCTAGTTTTTCGTGTCGAGCATCAGAACTGCGAAAATTTTGAGTTTCTCAAGCGTTTCTTACCTCCAAACTGCCATATCTCGCGAACGGATTGACCAATCCGCAATATTCCTTTTGCATCTGAAAGTAGAAACTCGTCCGATTACAACGGTATTTGCACTTTTCCCCTACCCCGTTCTAGTTAATCGTTTCGAGCATCAGAACTGTGAAAATTTTGAGTTTCTCAAGCGACTCCTATCTCCAGACTGCCATATCTCGCGAACGGATTGACCAATCCGCAAAATTTCTGTTGCATCTGAAAGTAGAAACCCACCCGCTTACAACGGTATGTGTAGTTTTCCCCTGGGCCGATCTAGTTTTTCGTTTCGAGCATCAGAACTGCGAAAATTTTGAGTTTCTCAAGCGTTTGTTACCTTAAAATGGCCATATCTCGCGAACGGATCGACTAATCCGCAAAATTTCTGTTGCACCTGAAAGTAGAAACTAGCCCGATTACAACGGTATGTGTACCTTTCCCCTAGGCCGTTCCAGTTATTCGTTCCGAGCATCAGAAATGCGACAATTTTGAGTTTCTTAAGCGTTTCTTACCTCCAAACTGCCATATCTCGCGAACGGATTGACCAATCCGCAAAATTTCTGATGCATCTGAAAATAGAAACTCGCCCGATCACAACGGTGTGTGTACTTTTCCACTAGGCCGTTCTAGTTATGCGTTTCGAACATCAGAAATGCGAAAATTTTGAGTTTCTCAAGTGTTTCTTACATCCAAACTGTCATATCTGGCGAACGGATTGACCAATCAGCAAAATTTCTGTTGCATCTGAAAGTAGAAACTCGCCCGATTACAACGGCATGCGTAGTTTTCCCCTAGGCCATTCTAGTTAATCGTTTCGAGCATCAGAACAGCGAAAATTTTGAGTTTCTCAAGTGTTTCTTACCTCCAAACTGCCATATCTCGCGAACGGATTGGCCAATCCGCAAAATTTTTGTTGCATCTGAAGATAGAAACTCGCCCAATTACCGCGCTATGTGTACTTTTCCCCTAGGCCGTTCTAGTTAATCGTTTCGAGCATCAGAACAGCGAAAATTTTGAGTTTCTCAAGCGTTTCTTACCTCCAAACTGCCATATCTCGCGAACGGATTGACCAATCCGCAATATTCCTTTTGCATCTGAAAGTAGAAACTCGCCCGATTACAACGGTATGTGTAGTTTTCCCCTAGGCCGTTCTAGTTTTTCGTTTCGAGGATCAGAACTGCGAAAACTTTGAGTTTTTCAAGCGTTTCTTACCTCCAAACTGCCATATCTCGCGAACGGATTGCCCAATCCGCAAAATTTCTGTTGCATCTGAAAGTAGAAACTCGCCCGATTACAACGGCATGCGTAGTTTTCCCCTAGCCCGTTCTAGTTATTCGTTTCGAGCATCAGAACTGCGAAAATTTTGAGTTTCTCAAGCGTTTCTTACCTCCAAACTGCCATATCTCGCGAACGGATTGACCAATCCGCAATATTCCTTTTGCATCTGAAAGTAGAAACTCGCCCGATTACAACGGTATTTGCACTTTTCCCCTAGGCCATTCTAGTTAATCGTTTCGAGCATCAGAACTGCGAAAATTTTGAGTTTCTCAAGCGACTCCTATCTCCAGACTGCCATATCTCGCGAACGGATTGACCAATCCGCAAAATTTCTGTTGCATCTGAAAGTAGAAACCCACCCGCTTACAACGGTATGTGTAGTTTTCCCCTGGGCCGATCTAGTTTTTCGTTTCGAGCATCAGAACTGCGAAAATTTTGAGTTTCTCAAGCGTTTGTTACCTTAAAATGGCCATATCTCGCGAACGGATCGACTAATCCGCAAAATTTCTGTTGCACCTGAAAGTAGAAACTAGCCCGATTACAACGGTATGTGTACCTTTCCCCTAGGCCGTTCCAGTTATTCGTTCCGAGCATCAGAAATGCGACAATTTTGAGTTTCTTAAGCGTTTCTTACCTCCAAACTGCCATATCTCGCGAACGGATTGACCAATCCGCAAAATTTCTGATGCATCTGAAAATAGAAACTCGCCCGATCACAACGGTGTGTGTACTTTTCCACTAGGCCGTTCTAGTTATGCGTTTCGAACATCAGAAATGCGAAAATTTTGAGTTTCTCAAGCGTTTCTTACTTCCAAACTGTCATATCTCGCGAACGGATTGACAAATCCGCAAAATTTCTGTTGCATCTGAAGGTAGAAACTCGCCCAATTACCGCGCTATGTGTACTTTTCCCCTAGGCCGTTCTAGTTTTTCGTGTCGAGCATCAGAACTGCGAAAATTTTGAGTTTCTCAAGCGTTTCTTACCTCCAAACTGCCATATCTCGCGAACGGATTGACCAATCCGCAATATTCCTTTTGCATCTGAAAGTAGAAACTCGTCCGATTACAACGGTATTTGCACTTTTCCCCTAGCCCGTTCTAGTTAATCGTTTCGAGCATCAGAACTGTGAAAATTTTGAGTTTCTCAAGCGACTCCTATCTCCAGACTGCCATATCTCGCGAACGGATTGACCAATCCGCAAAATTTCTGTTGCATCTGAAAGTAGAAACCCACCCGCTTACAACGGTATGTGTAGTTTTCCCCTGGGCCGATCTAGTTTTTCGTTTCGAGCATCAGAACTGTGAAAATTTTGAGTTTCTCAAGCGTTTGTTACCTTAAAATGGCCATATCTCGCGAACGGATCGACTAATCCGCAAAATTTCTGTTGCACCTGAAAGTAGAAACTAGCCCGATTACAACGGTATGTGTACCTTTCCCCTAGGCCGTTCCAGTTATTCGTTCCGAGCATCAGAAATGCGACAATTTTGAGTTTCTTAAGCGTTTCTTACCTCCAAACTGCCATATCTCGCGAACGGATTGACCAATCCGCAAAATTTCTGATGCATCTGAAAATAGAAACTCGCCCGATCACAACGGTGTGTGTACTTTTCCACTAGGCCGTTCTAGTTATGCGTTTCGAACATCAGAAATGCGAAAATTTTGAGTTTCTCAAGTGTTTCTTACATCCAAACTGTCATATCTGGCGAACGGATTGACCAATCAGCAAAATTTCTGTTGCATCTGAAAGTAGAAACTCGCCCGATTACAACGGCATGCGTAGTTTTCCCCTAGGCCATTCTAGTTAATCGTTTCGAGCATCAGAACAGCGAAAATTTTGAGTTTCTCAAGTGTTTCTTACCTCCAAACTGCCATATCTCGCGAACGGATTGGCCAATCCGCAAAATTTTTGTTGCATCTGAAGATAGAAACTCGCCCAATTACCGCGCTATGTGTACTTTTCCCCTAGGCCGTTCTAGTTAATCGTTTCGAGCATCAGAACAGCGAAAATTTTGAGTTTCTCAAGCGTTTCTTACCTCCAAACTGCCATATCTCGCGAACGGATTGACCAATCCGCAATATTCCTTTTGCATCTGAAAGTAGAAACTCGCCCGATTACAACGGTATGTGTAGTTTTCCCCTAGGCCGTTCTAGTTTTTCGTTTCGAGGATCAGAACTGCGAAAACTTTGAGTTTTTCAAGCGTTTCTTACCTCCAAACTGCCATATCTCGCGAACGGATTGCCCAATCCGCAAAATTTCTGTTGCATCTGAAAGTAGAAACTCGCCCGATTACAACGGCATGCGTAGTTTTCCCCTAGGCCGTTCTAGTTATTCGTTTCGAGCATCAGAACTGCCAAAATTTTGAGTTTCTCAAGCGTTTCTTACCTCCAAACTGTCATATCTCGCGAACGGATTGACCAATCCGCAAAACTTCTGTTGCATCTGAAAGTAGAAACTCGCCCGATTACAACGGTATGTGTACCTTTCCCCTAGGCCGTTCCAGTTATTCGTACCGAGCATCAGAACTGCGACAATTTTGAGTTTCTCAAGCGTTTCTTACCTCCAAACTGCCATATCTCGCGAACGGATTGACCAATCCGCAAAATTTCTGTTGCCTCTGAAGGTAGAAACTCGCCCAATTACCGCGCTATGTGTACTTTTCCCCTAGGCCGTTCTAGTTATTCGATTCGAGCATCAGAACTGCGAAAATTTTGAGTTTCTCAAGCATTTCTTACCTCCAAACTGTCATATCTCGCGAACGGATTGACCAATCCGCAAAATTTCTGTTGCATCTGAAAGTAGAAACTCGCCCGATTACAACGGCATGCGTGGTTTTCCCCTAGGCCGTTCTAGTTATTCGTGTCGAGCATCAGAACTGCCAAAATTTTGAGTTTCTCAAGCGTTTCTTACATCCAAACTGCCATATCTCGCGAACGGATTGACCAATACGCAAAATTTCTGTTGCATCTGAAAGTAGAAACTCACCCGATTACAACGGTATCTGTAGTTTTCCCCTAGGCCGTTCTAGTTTTTCGTTTCGAGCATCAGAACTGCGAAAATTTTGAGTTTCTCAAGCGTTTCTTACCTCCAAACTGCGATATCTCGCGAACGGATTGACCAATCCGCAAAATTTCTGTTGCCTCTGAAGGTAGAAACTCGCCCAATTACCGCGCTATGTGTACTTTTCCCCTAGGCCGTTCTAGTTTTTCGTTTCGAGCATCAGAACTACGAAAATTTTGAGTTTCTCAAGCGTTTCTTACCTCCAAACTGTCATATCTCGCGAACGGATTGACCAATCCGCAAAATTTCTGTTGCATCTGAAAGTAGAAACTCGCCCGATTACAACGGTATGTGTACCTATCCCCTAGGCCATTCTAGTTAATCGTTTCGAGCATCAGAACTGCGAAAATTTTGAGTTTTTCCAGCGTTTCTTACCTTCAAACTGCCATATCTCGCGAACGGATTGACCAACCCGCAAAACTTCTGTTGCATCTGAAAGTAGAAACTCGCCCGATTACAACGGCATGTGTACCTTTCCCCTAGGCCGTTCCAGTTATTCGTACCGAGCATCAGAACTGCGACAATTTTGAGTTTCTCAAGCGTTTCTTACCTCCAAACTGCCATATCTCGCGAACGGATTGACCAATCCGCAAAATTTCTGTTGCCTCTGAAGGTAGAAACTCGCCCAATTACCGCGCTATGTGTACTTTTCCCCTAGGCCGTTCTAGTTATTCGATTCGAGCATCAGAACTGCGAAAATTTTGAGTTTCTCAAGCATTTCTTACCTCCAAAGTGTCATATCTCGCGAACGGATTGACCAATCCGCAAAATTTCTGTTGCATCTGAAAGTAGAAACTCGCCCGATTACAACGGCATGCGTAGCTTTCCCCTAGGCCATTCTAGTTAATCGTTTCGAGAATCAGAACAGCGAAAATTTTGAGTTTCTCAAGGGTTTCTTACCTCCAAACTGCCATATCTCGCGAACGGATTGACCAACCCGCAAAATTTCTGTTGCATCTGAAAGTAGAAACTCGCCCGATTACAACGGTATGTGTACTTTCCCCTAGGCCGTTCCAGTTATTCGTTCCGAGCATCCGAACTGCGACAATTTTGAGTTTCTCAAGCGTTTCTTACCTCCAAACTGCCATATCTCGCGAACGGATTGACCAATCCGCAAAATTTCTGTTGCATCTGAAAGTAGAAACTCGCCCGATTACAACGGCATGCGTAGTTTTCCCCTAGGCCGTTCTAGTTATTCGTTTCGAGCATCAGAACTGCGAAAATTTTGAGTTTCTCAAGCGTTTCTTACCTCCAAACTGCCATATCTCGCGAACGGATTGACCAATCCGCAAAATTTCTGTTGCATCTGAAAGTAGAAACTCGCCCGATTACAACGGCATGCGGGGTCTTCCCCTAGGCCGTTCTAGTTATTCGTTTCGAGCATCAGAACTGCGAAAATTTTGAGTTTCTCAAGCGTCTCTTACCTCCAAACTGCGATATCTCGCGAACGGATTGACCAATCCGCAAAATTTCTGTTGCCTCTGAAGGCAGAAACTTACCCAATTACCGCGCTATGTGTACTTTTCCCCAAGGCCGTTCTACTTTTTCGTGTCGAGCATCAGAACTGCGAAAATTTTGAGTTTCTGAAGCGTTTCTTACCTCCAAACTGCCATATCTCGCGAACGGATTGACCAATCCGCAAAATTTCTGTTGCATCTGAAAGTAGAAACTCGCCCGATTACAACGGTATCTGTAGTTTTCCCCTAGGCCGTTCCAGTTATTCGTTCCGAGCATCAGAAATGCGACAATTTTGAGTTTCTTAAGCGTTTCTTACCTCCAAACTGCCATATCTCGCGAACGGATTGACCAATCCGCAAAATTTCTGATGCATCTGAAAATAGAAACTCGCCCGATCACAACGGTGTGTGTACTTTTCCACTAGGCCGTTCTAGTTATGCGTTTCGAACATCAGAATTGCGAAAATTTTGTGTTTCTCAAGTGTTTCTTACATCCAAACTGTCATATCTGGCGAACGGATTGACCAATCAGCAAAATTTCTGTTGCATCTGAAAGTAGAAACTCGCCCGATTACAACGGCATGCGTAGTTTTCCCCTAGGCCATTCTAGTTAATCGTTTCGAGCATCAGAACAGCGAAAATTTTGAGTTTCTCAAGTGTTTCTTACCTCCAAACTGCCATATCTCGCGAACGGATTGACCAACCAGCAAAATTTCTGTTGCATCTGAAAGTAGAAACTCGCCCGATTACAACGGTATGTGTACTTTCCCCTAGGCCGTTCCAGTTATTCGTTCCGAGCATCCGAACTGCGACAATTTTGAGTTTCTCAAGCGTTTCTTACCTCCAAACTGCCATATCTCGCGAACGGATTGACCAATCCGCAAAATTTCTGTTGCATCTGAAAGTAGAAACTCGCCCGATTACGACGGTATGTGTAGTTTTTGCCTAGGCCGATCTAGTTATTCGTTTCGAACATCAGAACTGCTAAAATTTTGAGTTTCTCAAGCGTTTCTTACCTCCAAACTGTCATATCTCGGGAACGGATTGACAAATCCGCAAAATTTCTTTTGCATCTGAAAGTAGAAACTCGCCCGATTACATCGGCATGCGTAGTTTTCCCCTAGGCCGTTCTAGTTATTCGTTTTGAGCATCAGAACTGCGAAAATTTTGAGTTTCTCAAGCGTTTCTTACCTCCAAAGTGCCATATCTCGCGAACGGATTGACCAATTCGCAAAATTTCTATTGCATCTGAAAGTAGAAACTCGCCCGATTACAACGGTATGTGTACTCTTCCCCTAGGCCATTCTAGTTAATCGTTTCGAGCATCAGAACTGCGAAAATTTTGAGATCCTCAAGCGTCTCTTACATCCAAACTGCCATATCTCGCGAACGGATTGACCAATCCGCAAAATTTCTGTTGCATCTGATAGTAGAAACTCGCCCGATTACAACGGCATGCGTAGTTTTCCCCTAGGCCGTTCTAGTTATTCGTTTCGAGCATCAAAACTGCGAAAATTTTGAGTTTCTCAAGCGTTTCTTACCTCCAAAGTGCCATATCTCGCGAACGGATTGACCAATTCGCAAAATTTCTATTGCATCTGAAAGTAGAAACTCGCCCGATTACAACGGTATGTGTACTCTTCCCCTAGGCCATTCTAGTTAATCGTTTCGAGCATCAGAACTGCGAAAATTTTGAGTTCCTCAAGCGTCTCTTACATCCAAACTGCCATATCTCGCGAACGGATTGACCAATCCGCAAAATTTCTGTTGCATCTGATAGTAGAAACTCGCCCGATTACAACGGCATGCGTAGTTTTCCCCTAGGCCGTTCTAGTTATTCGTTTCGAGCATCAAAACTGCGAAAATTTTGAGTTTCTCAAGCGTTTCTTACCTCCAAACTGCCACATCTCGCGAACCGATTGGACAAACCGCAAAATTTCTTTTGCATCTGAAGGTAGAAACTCGCCCAATTACCGCGCTATGTGTACTTTTCCCCTAGGCCGTTCTAGTTTTTCGTGTCGAGCATCAGAACTGCGAAAATTTTGAGTTTCTCAAGCGTTTCTTACCTCCAAACTGCCATATCTCGCGAACGGATTGACCAATCCGCAAAATTTCTGTTGCATCTGAAAGTAGAAACTCGCCCGATTACAACGGTATATGTAGTTTTCCCCTAGGCCGTTCTAGTTTTTCGTTTCGAGCATCAGAACTGCGAAAATTTTGAGTTTCTCAAGCGTTTCTTACATCCAAACTGCCATATCTCGCGAACGGATTGACCAATCCGCAAAATTTCTGTTGCATCTGAAAGTAGAAATTCGCCCGATTACAACGGTATGTGTTGTTTTCCACTAGGCCGTTCTAGTTATTCGTTTCGAGCATCAGAACTGCGAAAATTGTGAGTTTCTCAAGCGTTTCTTACCTCCAAACTGCCATATCTCGCGAACGGATTGCCCAATCCGCAAAATTTCTGTTGCCTCTGAAGGTAGAAACTCGCCCAATTACCGCGCTATGTGTACTTTTCCCCTAGGCCGTTCTAGTTTTTCGTTTCGAGCATCAGAACTGCGAAAATTTTCAGTTTCTCAAGCGTCTCTTACCTCCAAACTGCCACATCTCGCGAACGGATTGACCAATTCGCAAAATTTCTGTTGCATCTGAAAGTAGAAACTCGCCCGATTACAACGGCATGCGTGGTTTTCCCGTAGGCCGTTCTAGTTATTCGTTTCGAACATCAGAACTGCGAAAATTTCGAGTTTCTCAAGCGTTTCTTACATCCAAACTGTCATATCTCGGGAACGGATTGACAAATCCGCAAAATTTCTTTTGCATCTGAAAGTAGAAACTCGCCCGATTACATCGGCATGCGTAGTATTCCCCTAGGCCGTTCTAGATATTCGTTTCGAGCATCAGAACTGCGAAAATTATGAGTTTCTCAAGCGTTTCTTACCTCCAAAGTGCCATATCTCGCGAACGGATTGACCAATTCGCAAAATTTCTATTGCATCTGAAAGTAGAAACTCGCCCGATTACAACGGTATGTGTACTCTTCCCCTAGGCCATTCTAGTTAATCGTTTCGAGCATCAGAACTGCGAAAATTTTGAGTTCCTCAAGCGTTTCTTACATCCAAACTGCCATATCTCGCGAACAGATTGACCAATCCGCAAAATTTCTGTTGCATCTGAAAGTAGAAACTCGCCCGATTACAACGGCGTGCGTAGTTTTCCCCTAGGCCGTTCTAGTTATTCGTTTCGAGCATCAGAACTGCGAAAATTTTGAGTTTCTCAAGCGTTTCTTACCTCCAAACTGCCATATCTCGCGAACGGATTGACCAATCCGCAAAATTTCTGTTGCATCTGAAAGTAGAAACTCGCCCGATTACAACGGTATGTGTTGTTCTCCCCTAGGCCGTTGTAGTTATTCGTTTCGAGCATCAGAACTGCGAAAATTTTGAGTTTCTCAAGCGTTTCTTACCTCCAAACTGTCATATCTCGCGAACGGATTGACCAATCCGCAAAATTTCTGTTGCCTCTGAAGGTAGAAACTCACCCAATTACCGCGCTATGTGTACTTTTCCCCTAGGCCGTTCTAGTTTTTCGTTTCGAGCATCAGAACTGCGAAAATTTCGAGTTTCTCAAGCGTTTCTTACATCCAAACTATTATATCTCGCGAACGGATTGACCAATCCGCAAAATTTCTGTTGCATCTGAAAGTAGAAACTCGCCCGATTACAACGGTATGTGTAGTTTTTCCCTAGGCCGATCTAGTTATTCGTTTCGAACATCAGAACTGCGAAAATTTTGAGTTTCTCAAGCGTCTCTTACCTCCAAACTGCCATATCTCGCGAACGCATTGACCAATTCGCAATATTTCTGTTGCATCTGAAAGTACAAACTCGCCCGATTACAACGGTATGTGTTGTTTTCCCCTAGGCCGTTCTAGTTATTCGTTTCGAGCATCAGAACTGCGAAAATTTTGAGTTTCTCAAGCGTTTCTTACCTCCAAGGTGCCATATCTCGCGAACGGATTGACCAATTCGCAAAATTTCTATTTCATCTGAAAGTAGAAACTCGCCCGATTACAACGGTATGTGTACTCTTCCCCTAGGCCATTCTAGTTAATCGTTTCGAGCACAGGAACTGCGAAAATTTTGAGTTCCCCAAGCGTTTCTTTCATCCAAACTGCCATATCTCGCGAACGGATTGACCAATCCGCAAAATTTCTGTTGCATCTGAAAGTAGAAACTCGCCCGATTACAACGGCGTGCGTAGTTTTCCCCTAGGCCGTTCTAGTTATTCGTTTCGAGCATCAGAACTGCGAAAATTTTGAGTTTCTCAAGCGTTTCTTACCTCCAAACTGCCATATCTCGCGAACGGATTGACCAATCCGCAAAATTTCTGTTGCCTCTGAAGGTTGAAACTCGCCCAATTACCGCGCTATGTGTACTTTTCCCCTAGGCCGTTCTAGTTTTTCGTTCCGAGCATCAGAACTGCGAAAATTTTCAGTTTCTCAAGCGTCTCTTACCTCCAAACTGCCATATCTCGCGAACGCATTGACCAATTCGCAAAATTTCTGTTGCATCTGAAAGTACAAACTCGCCCGATTACAACGGTATGTGTTGTTTTCCCCTAGGCCGTTCTAGTTATTCGTTTCGAGCATCAGAACTGCGAAAATTTTAAGTTTCTCAAGCGTTTCTTACCTCCAAAGTGCCATATCTCGCGAACGGATTGACCAATTCGCAAAATTTCTATTGCATCTGAAAGTAGAAACTCGCCCGATTACAACGGTATGTGTACTCTTCCCCTAGGCCATTCTAGTTAATCGTTTCGAGCATCAGAACTGCGAAAATTTTGAGTTCCTCAAGCGTTCCTTACATCCAAACTGCCATATCTCGCGAACGGATTGACCAATCCGCAATATTTCTGTTGCATCTGAAAGTAGAAACTCGCCCGATTACAACGGCGTGCGTAGTTTTCCCCTAGGCTGTTCTAGTTATTCGTTTCGAGCATCAGAACTGCGAAAATTTTGAGTTTCTCAAGCGTTTCTTACCTCCAAACTGTCATATCTCGCGAACGGATTGACCAATCCGCAAAATTTCTGTTGCCTCTGAAGGTAGAAACGCGCCCAATTACCGCGCTATGTGTACTTTTCCCCTAGGCCGTTCTAGTTTTTCGTTTCGAGCATCAGAACTGCGAAAATTTTCAGTTTCCCAAGCGTCTCTTACCTCCAAACTGCCATATCTCGCGAACGCATTGACCAATTCGCAAAATTTCTGTTGCATCTGAAAGTACAAACTCGCCCGATTACAACGGTATGTGTTGTTTTCCCCTAGGCCGTTCTAGTTATTCGTTTCGAGCATCAGAACTGCGAAAATTTTGAGTTTCTCAAGCGTTTCTTACCTCCAAACTGCCATATCTCGCGAACGGATTGACCAATCCGCTAAATTTCTGATGCATCTGAAAGTAGAAACTCGCCCGATTACAACGGTATGTGTTGTTTTCCCCTAGGCCGTTCTAGTTATTCGTTTCGAGCATCAGAACTGCGAAAATTTTGAGTTTCTCAAGCGTTTCTTACCTCCAAACTGTCATATCTCGCGAACGGCTTGACCAATCCGCAAAATTTCTGTTGCCTCTGAAGGTAGAAACTCGCCCAATTACCGCGCTATGTGTACTTTTCCCCTAGGCCGTTCTAGTTTTTCGTTTCGAGCATCAGAACTGCGAAAATTTTCAGTTTCTCAAGCGTCTCTTACCTCCAAACTGCCATATCTCGCGAACGCATTGACCAATCCGCAAAATTTCTGTTGCATCTGAAAGTAGAAACTGGCCCGATTACAACGGCGTGCGTAGCTTTCCCCTAGGCCGATCTAGTTATTCGTTTCGAGCATCAGAACTGCGAAAATTTTCAGTTTCTCAAGCGTCTCTTACCTCCAAGCTGCCATATCTCGCGAACGGATTGACCAATTCGCAAAATTTCTGTAGCATCTGAAAGTACAAGCTCGCCCGATTACAACGGTATGTGTTGTCTTCCCCTAGGCCGTTCTAGTTATTCGTTTCGAGCATCAGAACTGCGAAAATTTTGAGTTTCTCAAGCGTTTCTTACCTCCAAACTGCCATATCTCGCGAACGGATTGACCAATCCGCAAAATTTCTGTTGCATCTGAAAGTAGAAACTGGCCCGATTACAACGGCGTGCGTAGCTTTCCCCTAGGCCGATCTAGTTATTCGTTTCGAGCATCAGAACTGCGAAAATTTTCAGTTTCTCAAGCGTCTCTTACCTCCAAGCTGCCATATCTCGCGAACGGATTGACCAATTCGCAAAATTTCTGTTGCATCTGAAAGTACAAACTCGCCCGATTACAACGGTATGTGTTGTTTTCCCCTAGGCCGTTCTAGTTATTCGTTTCGAGCATCAGAACTGCGAAAATTTTGAGTTTCTCAAGCGTTTCTTACCTCCAAACTGTCATATCTCGCGAACGGATTGACAAATCCGCAAAATTTCTTTTGCATCTGAAAGTAGAAACTCGCCCGATTACATCGGCATGCGTAGTTTTCCCCTAGGCCGTTCTACTTATTCGTTTCGAGCATCAGAAATGCGAAAATTTTGAGTTTCTCAAGCGTCTCTTACCTCCAAACTGCCATATTTCGCGAACGGATTGACCAATTCGCAAAATTTCTGTTGCATCTGAAAGTACAAACTCGCCCGATTACAACGGTATGTGTAGTTTTCCCATAGGCCGTTCTGGTTATTCGTTTCGAGCATCAGAACTGCGAAAATTTTGAATTTCTCAAGCGTTTCTTACCTCCAAACTGTCATATCACGCGAACGGATTGACCAATCCGCAAAATTTCTGTTGCATCTGAGAGTAGAAGCTCGCCCGATTACAACGGTATGTGTACTCTTCCCCTAGGCCATTCTAGTTAATCGTTTCGAGCATCAGAACTGCGAAAATTTTGAGTTCCTCAAGCGTTTCTTACATCCAAACTGCCATATCTCGCGAACGGATTGACCAATCCGCAAAATTTCTGTTGCATCTGAAAGTAGAAACTCGCCCGATTACAACGGCATGAGTAGTTTTCCCCTAGGCCGTTCTAGTTATGCGTTTCGAGCATCAGAAATGCGAAAATTTTGAGTTTCTCAAGCGTTTCTCACCTCCAAACTGCCACATCTCGCGAACGGATTGGCCAATCCGCAAAATTTCTGTTGCATCTGAAGGTAGAAACTCGCCCGATTACAACGGCATGCGTAGTTTTCCCCTAGGCCGTTCTAGTTATTCGTTTCGAGCATCAGAACTGCGAAAACTTTGAGTTTCTCAAGCGTTTCTTACCTCCAAACTGCCATATCTCGCGAACGGATTGACCAATCCGCAAAATTTCTGTTGCATCTGAAAGTAGAAACTCGCCCGATTACAACGGTATGTGTTGTTTTCCCCTAGGCCGTTCTAGTTATTCGTTTCGAGCATCAGAACAGCGAAAATTTTGAGTTTCTCAAGCGTTTCTTACCTCCAAACTGTCATATCTCGCGAACGGATTGACAAATCCGCAAAATTTCTTTTGCATCTGAAAGTAGAAACTCGCCCGATTACATCGGCATGCGTAGTTTTCCCCTAGGCCGTTCTAGTTATTCGTTTCGAGCATCAGAACTGCGAAAATTTTGAGTTTCTCAAGCGTCTCTTACCTCCAAACTGCCATATCTCGCGAACGGTTTGACCAATTCGCAAAATTTCTGTTGCATCTGAAAGTACAAACTCGCCCGATTACAACGGTATGTGTAGTTTTCCCCTAGGCCGTTCTGGTTATTCGTTTCGAGCATCAGAACTGCGAAAATTTTGAATTTCTCAAGCGTTTCTTACCTCCAAACTGTCATATCACGCGAACGGATTGACCAATCCGCAAAATTTCTGTTGTGTCTGAAAGTAGAAGCTCGCCCGATTACAACGGTATGTGTACTCTTCCCCTAGGCCATTCTAGTTAATCGTTTCGAGCATCACAACTGCGAAAATTTTGAGTTCCTCAAGCGTTTCTTACATCCAAACTGCCATATCTCGCGAACGGATTGACCAATCCGCAAAATTTCTGTTGCATCTGAAAGTAGAAACTCGCCCGATTACAACGGCATGAGTAGTTTTCCCCTAGGCCGTTCTAGTTATTCGTTTCGAGCATCAGAACTGCGAAAATTTTGAGTTTCTCAAGCGTTTCTTACCTCCAAACTGCCACATCTCGCGAACGGATTGGCCAATCCGCAAAATTTCTGTTGCATCTGAAGGTAGAAACTCGCCCGATTACAACGGCATGCGTAGTTTTCCCCTAGGCCGTTCTAGTTATTCGTTTCGAGCATCAGAACTGCGAAAATTTTGAGTTTCTCAAGCGTCTCTAACCTCCAAACTGCCATATCACGCGAACGGATTGACCAATCCGCAAAATTTCTGTTGCATCTGAAAGTAGAAGCTCGCCCGATTACAACGGTATGTGTACTCTTCCCCTAGGCCATTCTAGTTAATCGTTTCGAGCATCAGAACTGCGAAAATTTTGAGTTTCTCAAGCGTTTCTTACCTCCAAACTGCCATATCTCGCGAACGGATTGACCAATCCGCAAAATTTCTGTTGCATCTGAAAGTAGAAACTCGCCCGATTACAACGGTATCTGTAGTTTTCCCCTAGGCTGTTCTAGTTTTTCGTTTCGAGCATCAGAACTGCGAAAATTTTGAGTTTCTCAAGCGTTTCTTACATCCAAACTGCCATATCTCGCGAACGGATTGACCAATCCGCAAAATTTCTGTTGCATCTGAAAGTAGAAACTCGCCCGATTACAACGGCATGTGTAGTTTTCCCCTAGGCCGTTCTGGTTATTCGTTTCGAGCATCAGAACTGCGAAAATTTTGAATTTCTCAATCGTTTCTTACCTCCAAACTGTCATATCACGCGAACGGATTGACCAATCCGCAAAATTTCTGTTGCATCTGAAAGTAGAAGCTCGCCCGATTACAACGGTATGTGTACTCTTCCCCTAGGCCATTCTAGTTAATCGTTTCGAGCATCACAACTGCGAAAATTTTGAGCTCCTCAAGCGTTTCTTACATCCAAACTGCCATATCTCGCGAATGGATTGACCAATCCGCAAAATTTCTGTTGCATCTGAAAGTAGAAACTCGCCCGATTACAACGGCATGAGTAGTTTTCCCCTAGGCCGTTCTAGTTATTCGTTTCGAGCATCAGAACTGCGAAAATTTTGAGTTTCTCAAGCGTTTCTTACCTCCAAACTGCCACATCTCGCGAACGGATTGGCCAATCCGCAAAATTTCTGTTGCATCTGAAGGTAGAAACTCGCCCGATTACAACGGCATGCGTAGTTTTCCCCTAGGCCGTTCTAGTTATTCGTTTCGAGCATCAGAACTGCGAAAATTTTGAGTTTCTCAAGCGTTTCTTACATCCAAACTGCCATATCTCGCGAACGGATTGTCCACTCCGCAAAATTTCTGTTGCATCTGAAAGTAGAAACTCGCCCGATTACAACGGCATGCGTAGTTTTCCCCTAGGCTGTTCTAGTTTTTCGTTTCGAGCATCAGAACTGCGAAAATTTTGAGTTTCTCAAGCGTTTCTTACATCCAAACTGCCATATCTCGCGAACGGATTGACCAATCCGCAAAATTTCTGTTGCATCTGAAAGTAGAAACTCGCCCGATTACAACGGCATGTGTAGTTTTCCCCTAGGCCGTTCTGGTTATTCGTTTCGAGCATCAGAACTGCGAAAATTTTGAATTTCTCAAGCGTTTCTTACCTCCAAACTGTCATATCACGCGAACGGATTGACCAATACGCAAAATTTCTGTTGCATCTGAAAGTAGAAGCTCGCCCGATTACAACGGTATGTGTACTCTTCCCCTAGGCCATTCTAGTTAATCGTTTCGAGCATCACAACTGCGAAAATTTTGAGTTCCTCAAGCGTTTCTTACATCCAAACTGCCATATCTCGCGAACGGATTGACCAATCCGCAAAATTTCTGTTGCATCTGAAAGTAGAAACTCGCCCGATTACAACGGCATGAGTAGTTTTCCCCTAGGCCGTTCTAGTTATTCGTTTCGAGCATCAGAACTGCGAAAATTTTGAGTTTCTCAAGCGTTTCTTACTTCCAAACTGCCACATCTCGCGAACGGATTGGCCAATCCGCAAAATTTCTGTTGCATCTGAAGGTAGAAACTCGCCCGATTACAACGGCATGCGTAGTTTTCCCCTAGGCCGTTCTAGTTATTCGTTTCGAGCATCAGAACTGCGAAAATTTTGAGTTTCTCAAGCGTCTCTAACCTCCAAACTGCCATATCACGCGAACGGATTGGCCAATCCGCAAAATTTCTGTTGCATCTGAAAGTAGAAGCTCGCCCGATTACAACGGTATGTGTACTCTTCCCCTAGGCCATTCTAGTTAATCGTTTCGAGCATCAGAACTGCGAAAATTTTGAGTTTCTCAAGCGTTTCTTACCTCCAAACTGCCATATCTCGCGAACGGATTGACCAATCCGCAAAATTTCTGTTGCATCTGAAAGTAGAAACTCGCCCGATTACAACGGTATCTGTAGTTTTCCCCTAGGCCGTTCTAGTTATTCGTTTCGAGCATCAGAACTGCGAAAATTTTGAGTTTCTCAAGCGTTTCTTACCTCCAAACTGCCATATCTCGCGAACGGATTGACCAATCCGCAAAATTTCTGTTGCATCTGAAAGTAGATACTCGCCCGATTACAACGGTATGTGTTGTTTTCCCCTAGGCCGTTCTAGTTATTCGTTTCGAGCATCAGAACTGCGAAAATTTTGAGTTTCTCAAGCGTTTCTTACCTCCAAACTGTCATATCTCGCGAACGGATTGGCCAATCCGCAAAATTTCTGTTGCCTCTGAAGGTAGAAACTCGCCCAATTACCGCGCTATGTGTACTTTTCCCCTAGGCCGTTCTAGTTTTTCGTTTCGAGCATCAGAACTGCGAAAATTTTCAGTTTCTCAAGCGTCTCTTACCTCCAAACTGCCATATCTCGCGAACGCATTGACCAATTTGCAAAATTTCTGTTGCATCTGAAAGTACAAACTCGCCCGATTACGACGGTATGTGTTGTTTTCCCCTAGGCCGTTCTAGTTATTCGTTTCGAGCATCAGAACTGCGAAAATTTTGAGTTTCTCAAGCGTTTCTTACCTCCAAACTGCCATATCTCGCGAACGGATTGACCAATCCGCAAAATTTCTGTTGCATCTGAAAGTAGAAACTCGCCCGATTACAACGGCGTGCATAGTTTTCCCCTAGGCCGATCTACTTATTCGTTTCGAGCATCAGAACTGCGAAAATTTTCAGTTTCTCAAGCGTCTCTTACCTCCAAGCTGCCATATCTCGCGAACGGATTGACCAATTCGCAAAATTTCTGTTGCATCTGGAAGTACAAACTCGCCCAATTACAACGGTATGTGTTGTTTTCCCCTAGGCCGTTCTAGTTATTCGTTTCGAGCATCAGAACTGTGAAAATTTTGAGTTTCTCAAGCGTTTCTGACCTCCAAACTGTCATATCTCGCGAACGGATTGACAAATCCGCAAAATTTCTTTTGCATCTGAAAGTAGAAACTCGCTCGATTACATCGGCATGCGTAGTTTTCCCCTAGGCCGTTCTAGTTATTCGTTTCGAGCATCAGAACTGCGAAAATTTTGAGTTTCTCAAGCGTCTCTTACCTCCAAACTGCCATATCTCGCGAACGGATTGACCAATTCGCAAAATTTCTGTTGCATCTGAAAGTACAAACTCGCCCGATTACAACGGTATGTGTAGTTTTCCCCTAGGCCGTTCTGGTTATTCGTTCGAGCATCAGAACTGCGACAATTTTGAATTTCTCAAGCGTTTCTTACCTCCAAACTGTCATATCACGCGAACGGATTGACCAATCCGCAAAATTTCTGTTGCATCTGAAAGTAGAAACTCGCCCGATTACAACGGTATCTGTAGTTTTCCCCTAGGCCGTTCTAGTTATTCGTTTCGAGCATCAGAACTGCGAAAATTTTGAGTTTCTCAAGCGTTTCTTACCTCCAAACTGCCATATCTCGCGAACGGATTGACCAATCCGCAAAATTTCTGTTGCATCTGAAAGTAGATACTCGCCCGATTACAACGGTATGTGTTGTTTTCCCCTAGGCCGTTCTAGTTATTCGTTTCGAGCATCAGAACTGCGAAAATTTTGAGTTTCTCAAGCGTTTCTTACCTCCAAACTGTCATATCTCGCGAACGGATTGACCAATCCGCAAAATTTCTGTTGCCTCTGAAGGTAGAAACTCGCCCAATTACCGCGCTATGTGTACTTTTCCCCTAGGCCGTTCTAGTTTTTCGTTTCGAGCATCAGAACTGCGAAAATTTTCAGTTTCTCAAGCGTCTCTTACCTCCAAACTGCCATATCTCGCGAACGCATTGACCAATTCGCAAAATTTCTGTTGCATCTGAAAGTACAAACTCGCCCGATTACAACGGTATGTGTTGTTTTCCCCTAGGCCGTTCTAGTTATTCGTTTCGAGCATCAGAACAGCGAAAATTTTGAGTTTCTCAAGCGTTTCTTACCTCCAAACTGCCATATCTCGCGAACGGATTGACCAATCCGCAAAATTTCTGTTGCATCTGAAAGTAGAAACTCGCCCGATTACAACGGCGTGCATAGTTTTCCCCTAGGCCGATCTACTTATTCGTTTCGAGCATGAGAACTGCGAAAATTTTCAGTTTCTCAAGCGTCTCTTACCTCCAAGCTGCCATATCTCGCGAACGGATTGACCAATTCGCAAAATTTCTGTTGCATCTGAAAGTACAAACTCGCCCGATTACAACGGTATGTGTAGTTTTCCCCTAGGCCGTTCTGGTTATTCGTTCGAGCATCAGAACTGCGACAATTTTGAATTTCTCAAGCGTTTCTTACCTCCAAACTGTCATATCACGCGAACGGATTGACCAATCCGCAAAATTTCTGTTGCATCTGAAAGTAGAAGCTCCCCCGATTACAACGGTATGTGTACTCTTCCCCTAGGCCGTTCTAGTTTTTCGTTTCGAGCATCAGAACTGCGAAAATTTTGAGTTTCTCAAGCGTTTCTTACATCCAAACTGCCATATCTCGCGAACGGATTGACCAATCCGCAAAATTTCTGTTGCATCTGAAAGTAGAAACTCGCCCGATTACAACGGCATGCGTAGTTTTCCCCTAGGCCGTTCTAGTTATTCGTTTCGAGCATCAGAACTGCGAAAATTTTGAGTTTCTCAAGCGTTTCTTACCTCCAAACTGTCATATCTCGCGAACGGATTGACAAATCCGCAAAATTTCTTTTGCATCTGAAAGTAGAAACTCGCCCGATTACATCGGCATGCGTAGTTTTCCCCTAGGCCGTTCTAGTTATGCGTTTCGAGCATCAGAACTGCGAAAATTTTGAGTTTCTCAAGCGTCTCTAACCTCCAAACTGCCATATCACGCGAACGGATTGACCAATCCGCAAAATTTCTGTTGCATCTGAAAGTAGAAGCTCGCCCGATTACAACGGTATGTGTACTCTTCCCCTAGGCCATTCTAGTTAATCGTTTCGAGCATCAGAACTGCAAAAATTTTGAGTTTCTCAAGCGTTTCTTACCTCCAAACTGCCATATCTCGCGAACGGATTGACCAATCCGCAAAATTTCTGTTGCATCTGAAAGTAGAAGCTCGCCCGATTACAACGGTATGTGTACTCTTCCCCTAGGCCATTCCAGTTAATCGTTTCGAGCATCACAACTGCGAAAATTTTGAGTTCCTCAAGCGTTTCTTACATCCAAACTGCCATATCTCGCGAACGGATTGACCAATCCGCAAAATTTCTGTTGCATCTGAAAGTAGAAACTCGCCCGATTACAACGGCATGAGTAGTTTTCCCCTAGGCCATTCTAGTTAATCGTTTCGAGCATCAGAACTGCGAAAATTTTGAGTTTCTCAAGCGTTTCTTACTTCCAAACTGTCATATCTCGCGAACGGATTGACAAATCCGCAAAATTTCTGTTGCATCTGAAAGTAGAAACTCGCCCGATTACAACGGCATGCGTAGTTTTCCCCTAGGCCGTTCTAGTTATTCGTTTCGAGCATCAGAACTGCGAAAATTTTGAGTTTCTCAAGCGTTTCTTACCTCCAAACTGCCACATCTCGCTAACGGATTGGCCAATCCGCAAAATTTCTGTTGCCTCTGAAGGTAGAAACTCGCCCAATTACCGCGCTATGTGTACTTTTCCCCTAGGCCGTTCTAGTTTTTCGTTTCGAGCATCAGAACTGCGAAAATTTTCAGTTTCTCAAGCGTCTCTTACCTCCAAACTGCCATATCTCGCGAACGCATTGACCAATTCGCAAAATTTCTGTTGCATCTGAAAGTACAAACTCGCCCGATTACAACGGTATGTGTTGTTTTCCCCTAGGCCGTTCTAGTTATTCGTTTCGAGCATCAGAACTGCGAAAATTTTGAGTTTCTCAAGCGTTTCTTACCTCCAAACTGCCATATCTCGCGAACGGATTGACCAATCCGCAAAATTTCTGTTGCATCTGAAAGTAGAAACTCGCCCGATTACAACGGCGTGCATAGTTTTCCCCTAGGCCGATCTACTTATTCGTTTCGAGCATGAGAACTGCGAAAATTTTCAGTTTCTCAAGCGTCTCTTACCTCCAAGCTGCCATATCTCGCGAACGGATTGACCAATTCGCAAAATTTCTGTTGCATCTGAAAGTACAAACTCGCACGATTACAACGGTATGTGTTGTTTTCCCCTAGGCCGTTCTAGTTATTCGTTTCGAGCATCAGAACTGTGAAAATTTTGAGTTTCTCAAGCGTTTCTGACCTCCAAACTGTCATATCTCGCGAACGGATTGACAAATGCGCAAAATTTCTTTTGCATCTGAAAGTAGAAACTCGCTCGATTACATCGGCATGCGTAGTTTTCCCCTAGGCCGTTCTAGTTATTCGTTTCGAGCATCAGAACTGCGAAAATTTTGAGTTTCTCAAGCGTCTCTTACCTCCAAACTGCCATATCTCGCGAACGGATTGACCAATTCTCAAAATTTCTGTTGCATCTGAAAGTAGAAACTCGCCCGATTACAACGGTATGTGTAGTTTTCCCCTAGGCCGTTCTAGTTATTCGTTTCGAGCATCAGAACTGCGAAAATTTTGAGTTTCTCAAGCATTTCTTACCTCCAAACTGTCATATCTCGCGAACGGATTGACCAATCCGCAAAATTTCTGTTGCATCTGAAAGTAGAAACTCGCCCGATTACAACGGCATGCGTAGTTTTCCCCTAGGCCGTTCTAGTTATTCGTTTCGAGCATCAGAACTGCGAAAATTTTGAGTTTCTCAAGCGTTTCTTACCTCCAAACTGCCATATCTCGCGAACGGATTGACCAATACGCAAAATTTCTGTTGCATCTAAAAGTAGAAACTCACCCGATTACAACGGTATCTGTAGTTTTCCCCTAGGCCGTTCTAGTCTTTCGTTTCGAGCATCAGAACTGCGAAAATTTTGAGTTTCTCAAGCGTTTCTTACCTCCAAACTGTCATATCTCGCGAACGGATCGACCAATCCGCAAAATTTCTGTTGCATCTGAAAGTAGAAACTCGTCCGATTACAACGGTATGTGTACCTATCCCCTAGGCCATTCTAGTTAATCGTTTCGAGCATCAGAACTGCGAAAATTTTGAGTTTCTCAAGCGTTTCTTACTTCCAAACTGTCATATCTCGCGAACGGATTGACAAATCCGCAAAATTTCTGTTGCATCTGAAAGTAGAAACTCGCCCGATTACAACGGCATGCGTAGTTTTCCCCTAGGCCGTTCTAGTTATTCGTTTCGAGCATCAGAACTGCGAAATTTTGAGTTTCTCAAACGTTTCTTACCTCCAAACTGCCATATCTCGCGAACGGATTGTCCAATCCGCAAAATTTCTGTTGCATCTGAAGGTAGAAACTCGCCCAATTACCGCGCTATGTGTACTTTTCCCCTAGGCCGTTCTAGTTTTTCGTCTCGAGCATCAGAACTGCGAAAATTTTGAGTATCTCAAGCGTTTCTAACCTCCAAACTGCCATATCTCGCGAACGGATTGACCAATCCGCAAAATTTCTGTTGCATCTGAAAGTAGAAACTCACCCGATTACAACGGTATGTGTACCTTTCCCCTAGGCCGTTCCAGTTATTCGTTCCGAGCATCAGAACTGTGACAATTTTGAGTTTCTGAAGCGTTTCTTACCTCCAAACTGCCATATCTCGCGAACGGATTGACCAATCCGCAAAATTTCTGTTGCATCTGAAAGCAGATACTCGCCCGATCACAACGGTGTGTGTAGTTTTCCACTAGGCCGTTCTAGTTTTTCGTATCGAGTATCAGAGCTGCGAAAATTTTGGGTTTCTCAAGCGTTTCTTACCTCCAAACTGCCATATCTTGCGAACGGATTGACCAATCCGCAAAATTTCTGTTGCATCTGAAAGTAGAAACTCGCCCGATTACAACGGTATGTGTAGTCTTCCCCTAGGCCGTTCTGGTTTTTCGTTTCGAGCATCATAACTGCGAAAATTTTGAGTTTCTCAAGCGTCTCTTACCTCCAAACTGCCATATCTCGCGAACGGATTGACCAATCCGCAAAATTTCTGTTGCATCTGAAAGGAGATACTCGCCCGATCACAACGGTGTGTGTAGTTTTCCACTAGGCCGTTCTAGTTTTTCGTATCGAGCATCAGAGCTGCGAAAATTTTGGGTTTCTCAAGCGTTTCTTACCTCCAAACTGCCATATCTCGCGAACGGATTGACCAATCCGCAAAATTTCTGTTGCATCTGAAAGGAGATACTCGCCCGATCACAACGGTGTGTGTAGTTTTCCACTAGGCCGTTCTAGTTTTTCGTATCGAGCATCAGAGCTGCGAAAATTTTGGGTTTCTCAAGCGTTTCTTACCTCCAAACTGCCATATCTTGCGAACGGATTGACAATCCGCAAAATTTCTGTTGCATCTGAAAGTAGAAACTCGCCCGATTACAACGGTATGTGTAGTCTTCCCCTAGGCCGTTCTGGTTTTTCGTTTCGAGCATCATAACTGCGAAAATTTTGAGTTTCTCAAGCGTCTCTTACCTCCAAACTGCCATATCTCGCGAACGGATTGACCAATCCGCAAAATTTCTGTTGCATCTGAAAGTACAAACTGGCCCGATTACAACGGTATGTGTAGTTTTCCCCTAGGCCGTTTTGGTTATTCGTTTCGAGCATCAGAACTGCGAAAATTTTGAGTTTCTCAAGCGTTTCTTACCTCCAAACTGTCATATCTCGCGAACGGATTGACCAATCCGCAAAATTTCTGTTGCATCTGAAAGTAGAAACTCGCCCGATTACAACGGTATGTGTAGTTTTCCCCTAGGCCGTTCTAGTTATTCGTTTCGAGCATCAGAACTGCGAAAATTTTGAGTTTCTCAAGCATTTCTTACCTCCAAACTGTCATATCTCGCGAACGGATTGACCAATCCGCAAAATTTCTGTTGCATCTGAAAGTAGAAACTCGCCCGATTACAACGGTATGTGTAGTTTTCCCCTAGGCCGTTCTAGTTATTCGTTTCGAGCATCAGAACTGCGAAAATTTTGAGTTTCTCAAGCGTTTCTTACCTCCAAACTGCCATTTCTCGCGAACGGATTGACCAATCCGCAAAATTTCTGTTGCATCTGAAAGTAGAAACTCGCCCGATTACAACGGCATGCGTAGTTTTCCCCTAGGCCGTTCTAGTTATTCGTTTCGAGCATCAGAACTGCGAAAATTTTGAGTTTCTCAAGCGTTTCTTACATCCAAACTGCCATAACTCGCGAACGGATTGACCAATCCGCAAAATTTCTGTTGCATCTGAAAGTAGAAACTCGCCCGATTACAACGGCATGCGTAGTTTTCCCCTAGGCCGTTCTAGTTATTCGTTTCGAGCATCAGAACTGCGAAAATTTTGAGTTTCTCAAGCGTTTCTTACATCCAAACTGCCATAACTCGCGAACGGATTGACCAATCCGCAATATTCCTTTTGCATCTGAAAGTAGAAACTCGCCCGATTACAACGGTATTTGCACTTTTCCCCTAGGCCATTCTAGTTAATCGTTTCGAGCATCAGAACTGCGAAAATTTTGAGTTTCTCCAGCGTTTCTTACCTTCAAACTGCCATATCTCGCGAACGGATTGACCAATCCGCAAAATTTCTGTTGCATCTGAAAGTACAAACTCGCCCGATTAGAACGGCGTTCGTGGTTTTCCCCTAGGCCGTTCTAGTTATTCGTGTCGAGCATCAGAACTGCCAAAATTTTGAGTTTCTCAAGCGTTTCTTACCTCCAAACTGCCATATCTCGCGAACGGATTGACCAATACGCAAAATTTCTGTTGCATCTGAAAGTAGAAACTCACCCGATTACAACGGTATCTGTAGTTTTCCCCTAGGCCGTTCTAGTTATTCGTACCGAGCATCAGAACTGCGACAATTTTGAGTTTCTCAAGCGTTTCTTACCTCCAAACTGCCATATCTCGCGAACGGATTGACCAATCCGCAAAATTTCTGTTGCCTCTGAAGGTAGAAACTCGCCCAATTACCGCGCTATGTGTACTTTTCCCCTAGGCCGTTCTAGTTATTCGATTCGAGCATCAGAACTGCGAAAATTTTGAGTTTCTCAAGCATTTCTTACCTCCAAACTGTCATATCTCGCGAACGGATTGACCAATCCGCAAAATTTCTGTTGCATCTGAAAGTAGAAACTCGCCCGATTACAACGGCATGCGTAGCTTTCCCCTAGGCCATTCTAGTTAATCGTTTCGAGAATCAGAACAGCGAAAATTTTGAGTTTCTCAAGGGTTTCTTACCTCCAAACTGCCATATCTCGCGAACGGATTGACCAACCCGCAAAATTTCTGTTGCATCTGAAAGTAGAAACTCGCCCGATTACAACGGCATGCGTAGTTTTCCCCTAGGCCGTTCTAGTTATTCGTTTCGAGCATCAGAACTGCGAAAATTTTGAGTTTCTCAAGCATTTCTTACCTCCAAACTGTCATATCTCGCGAACGGATTGACCAATCCGCAAAATTTCTGTTGCATCTGAAAGTAGAAACTCGCCCGATTAGAACGGCATGCGTGGTTTTCCCCTAGGCCGTTCTAGTTATTCGTGTCGAGCATCAGAACTGCGAAAATTTTGAGTTTCTCAAGCGTTTCTTACCTCCAAACTGCCATATCTCGCGAACGGATTGACCAATACGCAAAATTTCTGTTGCATCTAAAAGTAGAAACTCACCCGATTACAACGGTATCTGTAGTTTTCCCCTAGGCCGTTCTAGTCTTTCGTTTCGAGCATCAGAACTGCGAAAATTTTGAGTTTCTCAAGCGTTTCTTACCTCCAAACTGTCATATCTCGCGAACGGATCGACCAATCCGCAAAATTTCTGTTGCATCTGAAAGTAGAAACTCGTCCGATTACAACGGTATGTGTACCTATCCCCTAGGCCATTCTAGTTAATCGTTTCGAGCATCAGAACTGCGAAAATTTTGAGTTTCTCAAGCGTTTCTTACTTCCAAACTGTCATATCTCGCGAACGGATTGACAAATCCGCAAAATTTCTGTTGCATCTGAAAGTAGAAACTCGCCCGATTACAACGGCATGCGTAGTTTTCCCCTAGGCCGTTCTAGTTATTCGTTTCGAGCATCAGAACTGCGAAATTTTGAGTTTCTCAAACGTTTCTTACCTCCAAACTGCCATATCTCGCGAACGGATTGTCCAATCCGCAAAATTTCTGTTGCATCTGAAGGTAGAAACTCGCCCAATTACCGCGCTATGTGTACTTTTCCCCTAGGCCGTTCTAGTTTTTCGTGTCGAGCATCAGAACTGCGAAAATTTTGAGTTTCTCAAGCGTTTCTTACCTCCAAACTGCCATATCTCGCGAACGGATTGAACAATCCGCAAAATTTCTGTTGCATCTGAAAGTAGAAACTCGCCCGATTACAACGGTATCTGTAGTTTTCCCCTAGGCCGTTCTAGTTTTTCGTTTCGAGCATCAGAACTGCGAAAATTTTGAGTTTCTCAAGCGTTTCTTACCTCCAAACTGTCATATCTCGCGAACGGATTGACCAATCCGCAAAATTTCTGTTGCATCTGAAAGTAGAAACTCGCCCGATTACAACGGTATGTGTACCTATCCCCTAGGCCATTCTAGTTCTTCGTTTCGAGCATCAGAACTGCGAAAATTTTGAGTTTCTGAAGCGTTTCTTACCTCCAAACTGTCAGTTCTCGCGAACGGATTGACCAATCCGCAAAATTTCTGTTGCATCTGAAAGTAGAAACTCACCCGATTACAACGGTATCTGTAGTTTTCCCCTAGGCCGTTCTAGTTTTTCGTTTCGAGCATCAGAACTGCGAAAATTTTGAGTTTCTCAAGCGTTTCTTACTTCCAAACTGTCATATCTCGCGAACGGATTGACAAATCCGCAAAATTTCTGTTGCATCTGAAAGTAGAAACTCGCCCGATTACAACGGTATGTGTAGTTTTCCCCTAGGCCGTTCTAGTTATTCGTTTCGAGCATCAGAACTCCGAAAATTTTGAGTTTCTCAAGCGTTTCTTACCTCCAAACTGCCATATCTCGCGAACGGATTGGCCAATCCGCAAAATTTTTGTTGCATCTGAAGATAGAAACTCGCCCAATTACCGCGCTATGTGTACTTTTCCCCTAGGCCGTTCTAGTTTTTCGTTTCGAGCATCAGAACTGCGAAAATTTTGAGTATCTCAAGCGTTTCTAACCTCCAAACTGCCATATCTCGCGAACGGATTGACCAATCCGCAAAATTTCTGTTGCATCTGAAAGTAGAAACTCACCCGATTACAACGGTATGTGTACCTTTCCCCTAGGCCGTTCCAGTTATTCGTTCCGAGCATCAGAACTGTGACAATTTTGAGTTTCTCAAGCGTTTCTTACCTCCAAACTGCCATATCTCGCGAACGGATTGACCAATCCGCAAAATTTCTGTTGCATCTGAAAGGAGATACTCGCCCGATCACAACGGTGTGTGTAGTTTTCCACTAGGCCGTTCTAGTTTTTCGTATCGAGTATCAGAGCTGCGAAAATTTTGGGTTTCTCAAGCGTTTCTTACCTCCAAACTGCCATATCTTGCGAACGGATTGACCAATCCGCAAAATTTCTGTTGCATCTGAAAGTAGAAACTCGCCCGATTACAACGGTATGTGTAGTCTTCCCCTAGGCCGTTCTGGTTTTTCGTTTCGAGCATCATAACTGCGAAAATTTTGAGTTTCTCAAGCGTCTCTTACCTCCAAACTGCCATATCTCGCGAACGGATTGACCAATCCGCAAAATTTCTGTTGCATCTGAAAGGAGATACTCGCCCGATCACAACGGTGTGTGTAGTTTTCCACTAGGCCGTTCTAGTTTTTCGTATCGAGCATCAGAGCTGCGAAAATTTTGGGTTTCTCAAGCGTTTCTTACCTCCAAACTGCCATATCTCGCGAACGGATTGACCAATCCGCAAAATTTCTGTTGCATCTGAAAGGAGATACTCGCCCGATCACAACGGTGTGTGTAGTTTTCCACTAGGCCGTTCTAGTTTTTCGTATCGAGCATCAGAGCTGCGAAAATTTTGGGTTTCTCAAGCGTTTCTTACCTCCAAACTGCCATATCTTGCGAACGGATTGACCAATCCGCAAAATTTCTGTTGCATCTGAAAGTAGAAACTCGCCCGATTACAACGGTATGTGTACCTATCCCCTAGGCCATTCTAGTTCTTCGTTTCGAGCATCAGAACTGCGAAAATTTTGAGTTTCTGAAGCGTTTCTTACCTCCAAACTGTCAGTTCTCGCGAACGGATTGACCAATCCGCAAAATTTCTGTTGCATCTGAAAGTAGAAACTCGCCCGATTACAACGGTATGTGTACCTTTTCCCTAGGCCATTCTAGTTAATCGGTTCGAGCATCAGAACTGCGAAAATTTTGAGTTTCTCAAGCGTTTCTTACCTCCAAACGGCCATATCTCGCGAACGGATTGACCAATCCGCAAAATTTCTGTTGCATCTGAAAGTAGAAACTCGCCCGATTAGAACAGCATGCGTGTTTTTCCCCTAGGCCGTTCTAGTTATTCGTGTCGAGCATCAGAACTGCCAAAATTTTGAGTTTCTCAAGCGTTTCTTACCTCCAAACTGCCATATCTCGCGAACGGATTGACCAATACGCAAAATTTCTGTTGCATCTGAAAGTAGAAACTCACCCGATTACAACGGTATCTGTAGTTTTCCCCTAGGCCGTTCTAGTTTTTCGTTTCGAGCATCAGAACTGCGAAAATTTTGAGTTTCTCAAGCGTTTCTTACTTCCAAACTGTCATATCTCGCGAACGGATTGACAAATCCGCAAAATTTCTGTTGCATCTGAAAGTAGAAACTCGCCCGATTACAACGGTATGTGTAGTTTTCCCCTAGGCCGTTCTAGTTATTCGTTTCGAGCATCAGAACTCCGAAAATTTTGAGTTTCTCAAGCGTTTCTTACCTCCAAACTGCCATATCTCGCGAACGGATTGGCCAATCCGCAAAATTTTTGTTGCATCTGAAGATAGAAACTCGCCCAATTACCGCGCTATGTGTACTTTTCCCCTAGGCCGTTCTAGTTTTTCGTTTCGAGCATCAGAACTGCGAAAATTTTGAGTATCTCAAGCGTTTCTAACCTCCAAACTGCCATATCTCGCGAACGGATTGACCAATCCGCAAAATTTCTGTTGCATCTGAAAGTAGAAACTCACCCGATTACAACGGTATGTGTACCTTTCCCCTAGGCCGTTCCAGTTATTCGTTCCGAGCATCAGAACTGTGACAATTTTGAGTTTCTCAAGCGTTTCTTACCTCCAAACTGCCATATCTCGCGAACGGATTGACCAATCCGCAAAATTTCTGTTGCATCTGAAAGGAGATACTCGCCCGATCACAACGGTGTGTGTAGTTTTCCACTAGGCCGTTCTAGTTTTTCGTATCGAGTATCAGAGCTGCGAAAATTTTGGGTTTCTCAAGCGTTTCTTACCTCCAAACTGCCATATCTTGCGAACGGATTGACCAATCCGCAAAATTTCTGTTGCATCTGAAAGGAGATACTCGCCCGATCACAACGGTGTGTGTAGTTTTCCACTAGGCCGTTCTAGTTTTTCGTATCGAGCATCAGAGCTGCGAAAATTTTGGGTTTCTCAAGCGTTTCTTACCTCCAAACTGCCATATCTCGCGAACGGATTGACCAATCCGCAAAATTTCTGTTGCATCTGAAAGGAGATACTCGCCCGATCACAACGGTGTGTGTAGTTTTCCACTAGGCCGTTCTAGTTTTTCGTATCGAGCATCAGAGCTGCGAAAATTTTGGGTTTCTCAAGCGTTTCTTACCTCCAAACTGCCATATCTTGCGAACGGATTGACCAATCCGCAAAATTTCTGTTGCATCTGAAAGTAGAAACTCGCCCGATTACAACGGTATGTGTAGTCTTCCCCTAGGCCGTTCTGGTTTTTCGTTTCGAGCATCATAACTGCGAAAATTTTGAGTTTCTCAAGCGTCTCTTACCTCCAAACTGCCATATCTCGCGAACGGATTGACCAATCCGCAAAATTTCTGTTGCATCTGAAAGTACAAACTGGCCCGATTACAACGGTATGTGTAGTTTTCCCCTAGGCCGTTTTGGTTATTCGTTTCGAGCATCAGAACTGCGAAAATTTTGAGTTTCTCAAGCGTTTCTTACCTCCAAACTGTCATATCTCGCGAACGGATTGACCAATCCGCAAAATTTCTGTTGCATCTGAAAGTAGAAACTCGCCCGATTACAACGGTATGTGTAGTTTTCCCCTAGGCCGTTCTAGTTATTCGTTTCGAGCATCAGAACTGCGAAAATTTTGAGTTTCTCAAGCATTTCTTACCTCCAAACTGTCATATCTCGCGAACGGATTGACCAATCCGCAAAATTTCTGTTGCATCTGAAAGTAGAAACTCGCCCGATTACAACGGTATGTGTAGTTTTCCCCTAGGCCGTTCTAGTTATTCGTTTCGAGCATCAGAACTGCGAAAATTTTGAGTTTCTCAAGCGTTTCTTACCTCCAAACTGCCATTTCTCGCGAACGGATTGACCAATCCGCAAAATTTCTGTTGCATCTGAAAGTACAAACTCGCCCGATTAGAACGGCGTTCGTGGTTTTCCCCTAGGCCGTTCTAGTTATTCGTGTCGAGCATCAGAACTGCCAAAATTTTGAGTTTCTCAAGCGTTTCTTACCTCCAAACTGCCATATCTCGCGAACGGATTGACCAATACGCAAAATTTCTGTTGCATCTGAAAGTAGAAACTCACCCGATTACAACGGTATCTGTAGTTTTCCCCTAGGCCGTTCTAGTTATTCGTACCGAGCATCAGAACTGCGACAATTTTGAGTTTCTCAAGCGTTTCTTACCTCCAAACTGCCATATCTCGCGAACGGATTGACCAATCCGCAAAATTTCTGTTGCCTCTGAAGGTAGAAACTCGCCCAATTACCGCGCTATGTGTACTTTTCCCCTAGGCCGTTCTAGTTATTCGATTCGAGCATCAGAACTGCGAAAATTTTGAGTTTCTCAAGCATTTCTTACCTCCAAACTGTCATATCTCGCGAACGGATTGACCAATCCGCAAAATTTCTGTTGCATCTGAAAGTAGAAACTCGCCCGATTACAACGGCATGCGTAGCTTTCCCCTAGGCCATTCTAGTTAATCGTTTCGAGAATCAGAACAGCGAAAATTTTGAGTTTCTCAAGGGTTTCTTACCTCCAAACTGCCATATCTCGCGAACGGATTGACCAACCCGCAAAATTTCTGTTGCATCTGAAAGTAGAAACTCGCCCGATTACAACGGTATGTGTTCTTTCCCCTAGGCCGTTCCAGTTATTCGTTCCGAGCATCCGAACTGCGACAATTTTGAGTTTCTCAAGCGTTTCTTACCTCCAAACTGCCATATCTCGCGAACGGATTGACCAATCCGCAAAATTTCTGTTGCATCTGAAAGTAGAAACTCGCCCGATTACAACGGCATGCGTAGTTTTCCCCTAGGCCGTTCTAGTTATTCGTTTCGAGCATCAGAACTGCGAAAATTTTGAGTTTCTCAAGCGTTTCTTACCTCCAAAGTGCCATATCTCGCGAACGGATTGACCAATCCGCAAAATTTCTGTTGCATCTGAAAGTAGAAACTCGCCCGATTACAACGGCATGCGGGGTCTTCCCCTAGGCCGTTCTAGTTATTCGTTTCGAGCATCAGAACTGCGAAAATTTTGAGTTTCTCAAGCGTTTCTTACCTCCAAACTGCGATATCTCGCGAACGGATTGACCAATCCGCAAAATTTCTGTTGCCTCTGAAGGCAGAAACTTACCGAATTACCGCGCTATGTGTACTTTTCCCCTAGGCCGTTCTAGTTTTTCGTGTCGAGCATCAGAACAGCGAAAATTTTGAGTTTCTCAAGTGTTTCTTACCTCCAAACTGCCATATCTCGCGAACGGATTGAACAATCCGCAAAATTTCTGTTGCATCTGAAAGTAGAAACTCGCCCGATTACAACGGTATCTGTAGTTTTCCCCTAGGCCTTTCTAGTTTTTCGTTTCGAGCATCAGAACTGCGAAAATTTTGAGTTTCTCAAGCGTTTCTTACCTCCAAACTGTCATATCTCGCGAACGGATTGACCAATCCGCAAAATTTCTGTTGCATCTGAAAGTAGAAACTCGCCCGATTACAACGGTATGTGTACCTATCCCCTAGGCCATTCTAGTTCTTCGTTTCGAGCATCAGAACTGCGAAAATTTTGAGTTTCTGAAGCGTTTCTTACCTCCAAACTGTCAGTTCTCGCGAACGGATTGACCAATCCGCAAAATTTCTGTTGCATCTGAAAGTAGAAACTCGCCCGATTACAACGGTATGTGTACCTTTTCCCTAGGCCATTCTAGTTAATCGGTTCGAGCATCAGAACTGCGAAAATTTTGAGTTTCTCAAGCGTTTCTTACCTCCAAACGGCCATATCTCGCGAACGGATTGACCAATCCGCAAAATTTCTGTTGCATCTGAAAGTAGAAACTCGCCCGATTAGAACGGCATGCGTGTTTTTCCCCTAGGCCGTTCTAGTTATTCGTGTCGAGCATCAGAACTGCCAAAATTTTGAGTTTCTCAAGCGTTTCTTACCTCCAAACTGCCATATCTCGCGAACGGATTGACCAATACGCAAAATTTCTGTTGCATCTGAAAGTAGAAACTCACCCGATTACAACGGTATCTGTAGTTTTCCCCTAGGCCGTTCTAGTTTTTCGTTTCGAGCATCAGAACTGCGAAAATTTTGAGTTTCTCAAGCGTTTCTTACTTCCAAACTGTCATATCTCGCGAACGGATTGACAAATCCGCAAAATTTCTGTTGCATCTGAAAGTAGAAACTCGCCCGATTACAACGGTATGTGTAGTTTTCCCCTAGGCCGTTCTAGTTATTCGTTTCGAGCATCAGAACTCCGAAAATTTTGAGTTTCTCAAGCGTTTCTTACCTCCAAACTGCCATATCTCGCGAACGGATTGACCAATACGCAAAATTTCTGTTGCATCTGAAAGTAGAAACTCACCCGATTACAACGGTATCTGTAGTTTTCCCCTAGGCCGTTCTAGTTTTTCGTTTCGAGCATCAGAACTGCGAAAATTTTGAGTTTCTCAAGCGTTTCTTACTTCCAAACTGTCATATCTCGCGAACGGATTGACAAATCCGCAAAATTTCTGTTGCATCTGAAAGTAGAAACTCGCCCGATTACAACGGTATGTGTAGTTTTCCCCTAGGCCGTTCTAGTTATTCGTTTCGAGCATCAGAACTCCGAAAATTTTGAGTTTCTCAAGCGTTTCTTACCTCCAAACTGCCATATCTCGCGAACGGATTGGCCAATCCGCAAAATTTTTGTTGCATCTGAAGATAGAAACTCGCCCAATTACCGCGCTATGTGTACTTTTCCCCTAGGCCGTTCTAGTTTTTCGTTTCGAGCATCAGAACTGCGAAAATTTTGAGTATCTCAAGCGTTTCTAACCTCCAAACTGCCATATCTCGCGAACGGATTGACCAATCCGCAAAATTTCTGTTGCATCTGAAAGTAGAAACTCACCCGATTACAACGGTATGTGTACCTTTCCCCTAGGCCGTTCCAGTTATTCGTTCCGAGCATCAGAACTGTGACAATTTTGAGTTTCTCAAGCGTTTCTTACCTCCAAACTGCCATATCTCGCGAACGGATTGACCAATCCGCAAAATTTCTGTTGCATCTGAAAGGAGATACTCGCCCGATCACAACGGTGTGTGTAGTTTTCCACTAGGCCGTTCTAGTTTTTCGTATCGAGTATCAGAGCTGCGAAAATTTTGGGTTTCTCAAGCGTTTCTTACCTCCAAACTGCCATATCTTGCGAACGGATTGACCAATCCGCAAAATTTCTGTTGCATCTGAAAGGAGATACTCGCCCGATCACAACGGTGTGTGTAGTTTTCCACTAGGCCGTTCTAGTTTTTCGTATCGAGCATCAGAGCTGCGAAAATTTTGGGTTTCTCAAGCGTTTCTTACCTCCAAACTGCCATATCTCGCGAACGGATTGACCAATCCGCAAAATTTCTGTTGCATCTGAAAGGAGATACTCGCCCGATCACAACGGTGTGTGTAGTTTTCCACTAGGCCGTTCTAGTTTTTCGTATCGAGCATCAGAGCTGCGAAAATTTTGGGTTTCTCAAGCGTTTCTTACCTCCAAACTGCCATATCTTGCGAACGGATTGACCAATCCGCAAAATTTCTGTTGCATCTGAAAGTAGAAACTCGCCCGATTACAACGGTATGTGTAGTCTTCCCCTAGGCCGTTCTGGTTTTTCGTTTCGAGCATCATAACTGCGAAAATTTTGAGTTTCTCAAGCGTCTCTTACCTCCAAACTGCCATATCTCGCGAACGGATTGACCAATCCGCAAAATTTCTGTTGCATCTGAAAGTACAAACTGGCCCGATTACAACGGTATGTGTAGTTTTCCCCTAGGCCGTTTTGGTTATTCGTTTCGAGCATCAGAACTGCGAAAATTTTGAGTTTCTCAAGCGTTTCTTACCTCCAAACTGTCATATCTCGCGAACGGATTGACCAATCCGCAAAATTTCTGTTGCATCTGAAAGTAGAAACTCGCCCGATTACAACGGTATGTGTAGTTTTCCCCTAGGCCGTTCTAGTTATTCGTTTCGAGCATCAGAACTGCGAAAATTTTGAGTTTCTCAAGCATTTCTTACCTCCAAACTGTCATATCTCGCGAACGGATTGACCAATCCGCAAAATTTCTGTTGCATCTGAAAGTAGAAACTCGCCCGATTACAACGGTATGTGTAGTTTTCCCCTAGGCCGTTCTAGTTATTCGTTTCGAGCATCAGAACTGCGAAAATTTTGAGTTTCTCAAGCGTTTCTTACCTCCAAACTGCCATTTCTCGCGAACGGATTGACCAATCCGCAAAATTTCTGTTGCATCTGAAAGTACAAACTCGCCCGATTAGAACGGCGTTCGTGGTTTTCCCCTAGGCCGTTCTAGTTATTCGTGTCGAGCATCAGAACTGCCAAAATTTTGAGTTTCTCAAGCGTTTCTTACCTCCAAACTGCCATATCTCGCGAACGGATTGACCAATACGCAAAATTTCTGTTGCATCTGAAAGTAGAAACTCACCCGATTACAACGGTATCTGTAGTTTTCCCCTAGGCCGTTCTAGTTATTCGTACCGAGCATCAGAACTGCGACAATTTTGAGTTTCTCAAGCGTTTCTTACCTCCAAACTGCCATATCTCGCGAACGGATTGACCAATCCGCAAAATTTCTGTTGCCTCTGAAGGTAGAAACTCGCCCAATTACCGCGCTATGTGTACTTTTCCCCTAGGCCGTTCTAGTTATTCGATTCGAGCATCAGAACTGCGAAAATTTTGAGTTTCTCAAGCATTTCTTACCTCCAAACTGTCATATCTCGCGAACGGATTGACCAATCCGCAAAATTTCTGTTGCATCTGAAAGTAGAAACTCGCCCGATTACAACGGCATGCGTAGCTTTCCCCTAGGCCATTCTAGTTAATCGTTTCGAGAATCAGAACAGCGAAAATTTTGAGTTTCTCAAGGGTTTCTTACCTCCAAACTGCCATATCTCGCGAACGGATTGACCAACCCGCAAAATTTCTGTTGCATCTGAAAGTAGAAACTCGCCCGATTACAACGGTATGTGTTCTTTCCCCTAGGCCGTTCCAGTTATTCGTTCCGAGCATCCGAACTGCGACAATTTTGAGTTTCTCAAGCGTTTCTTACCTCCAAACTGCCATATCTCGCGAACGGATTGACCAATCCGCAAAATTTCTGTTGCATCTGAAAGTAGAAACTCGCCCGATTACAACGGCATGCGTAGTTTTCCCCTAGGCCGTTCTAGTTATTCGTTTCGAGCATCAGAACTGCGAAAATTTTGAGTTTCTCAAGCGTTTCTTACCTCCAAAGTGCCATATCTCGCGAACGGATTGACCAATCCGCAAAATTTCTGTTGCATCTGAAAGTAGAAACTCGCCCGATTACAACGGCATGCGGGGTCTTCCCCTAGGCCGTTCTAGTTATTCGTTTCGAGCATCAGAACTGCGAAAATTTTGAGTTTCTCAAGCGTTTCTTACCTCCAAACTGCGATATCTCGCGAACGGATTGACCAATCCGCAAAATTTCTGTTGCCTCTGAAGGCAGAAACTTACCGAATTACCGCGCTATGTGTACTTTTCCCCTAGGCCGTTCTAGTTTTTCGTGTCGAGCATCAGAACAGCGAAAATTTTGAGTTTCTCAAGTGTTTCTTACCTCCAAACTGCCATATCTCGCGAACGGATTGAACAATCCGCAAAATTTCTGTTGCATCTGAAAGTAGAAACTCGCCCGATTACAACGGTATCTGTAGTTTTCCCCTAGGCCTTTCTAGTTTTTCGTTTCGAGCATCAGAACTGCGAAAATTTTGAGTTTCTCAAGCGTTTCTTACCTCCAAACTGTCATATCTCGCGAACGGATTGACCAATCCGCAAAATTTCTGTTGCATCTGAAAGTAGAAACTCGCCCGATTACAACGGTATGTGTACCTATCCCCTAGGCCATTCTAGTTCTTCGTTTCGAGCATCAGAACTGCGAAAATTTTGAGTTTCTGAAGCGTTTCTTACCTCCAAACTGTCAGTTCTCGCGAACGGATTGACCAATCCGCAAAATTTCTGTTGCATCTGAAAGTAGAAACTCGCCCGATTACAACGGTATGTGTACCTTTTCCCTAGGCCATTCTAGTTAATCGGTTCGAGCATCAGAACTGCGAAAATTTTGAGTTTCTCAAGCGTTTCTTACCTCCAAACGGCCATATCTCGCGAACGGATTGACCAATCCGCAAAATTTCTGTTGCATCTGAAAGTAGAAACTCGCCCGATTAGAACGGCATGCGTGTTTTTCCCCTAGGCCGTTCTAGTTATTCGTGTCGAGCATCAGAACTGCCAAAATTTTGAGTTTCTCAAGCGTTTCTTACCTCCAAACTGCCATATCTCGCGAACGGATTGACCAATACGCAAAATTTCTGTTGCATCTGAAAGTAGAAACTCACCCGATTACAACGGTATCTGTAGTTTTCCCCTAGGCCGTTCTAGTTTTTCGTTTCGAGCATCAGAACTGCGAAAATTTTGAGTTTCTCAAGCGTTTCTTACTTCCAAACTGTCATATCTCGCGAACGGATTGACAAATCCGCAAAATTTCTGTTGCATCTGAAAGTAGAAACTCGCCCGATTACAACGGTATGTGTAGTTTTCCCCTAGGCCGTTCTAGTTATTCGTTTCGAGCATCAGAACTCCGAAAATTTTGAGTTTCTCAAGCGTTTCTTACCTCCAAACTGCCATATCTCGCGAACGGATTGGCCAATCCGCAAAATTTTTGTTGCATCTGAAGATAGAAACTCGCCCAATTACCGCGCTATGTGTACTTTTCCCCTAGGCCGTTCTAGTTTTTCGTTTCGAGCATCAGAACTGCGAAAATTTTGAGTATCTCAAGCGTTTCTAACCTCCAAACTGCCATATCTCGCGAACGGATTGACCAATCCGCAAAATTTCTGTTGCATCTGAAAGTAGAAACTCACCCGATTACAACGGTATGTGTACCTTTCCCCTAGGCCGTTCCAGTTATTCGTTCCGAGCATCAGAACTGTGACAATTTTGAGTTTCTCAAGCGTTTCTTACCTCCAAACTGCCATATCTCGCGAACGGATTGACCAATCCGCAAAATTTCTGTTGCATCTGAAAGGAGATACTCGCCCGATCACAACGGTGTGTGTAGTTTTCCACTAGGCCGTTCTAGTTTTTCGTATCGAGTATCAGAGCTGCGAAAATTTTGGGTTTCTCAAGCGTTTCTTACCTCCAAACTGCCATATCTTGCGAACGGATTGACCACTCCGCAAAATTTCTGTTGCATCTGAAAGTAGAAACTCGCCCGATTACAACGGTATGTGTAGTCTTCCCCTAGGCCGTTCTGGTTTTTCGTTTCGAGCATCATAACTGCGAAAATTTTGAGTTTCTCAAGCGTCTCTTACCTCCAAACTGCCATATCTCGCGAACGGATTGACCAATCCGCAAAATTTCTGTTGCCTCTGAAGGTAGAAACTCGCCCAATTACCGCGCTATGTGTACTTTTCCCCTAGGCCGTTCTAGTTATTCGATTCGAGCATCAGAACTGCGAAAATTTTGAGTTTCTCAAGCATTTCTTACCTCCAAACTGTCATATCTCGCGAACGGATTGACCAATCCGCAAAATTTCTGTTGCATCTGAAAGTAGAAACTCGCCCGATTACAACGGCATGCGTAGCTTTCCCCTAGGCCATTCTAGTTAATCGTTTCGAGAATCAGAACAGCGAAAATTTTGAGTTTCTCAAGGGTTTCTTACCTCCAAACTGCCATATCTCGCGAACGGATTTACCAACCCGCAAAATTTCTGTTGCATCTGAAAGTAGAAACTCGCCCGATTACAACGGTATGTGTTCTTTCCCCTAGGCCGTTCCAGTTATTCGTTCCGAGCATCCGAACTGCGACAATTTTGAGTTTCTCAAGCGTTTCTTACCTCCAAACTGCCATATCTCGCGAACGGATTGACCAATCCGCAAAATTTCTGTTGCATCTGAAAGTAGAAACTCGCCCGATTACAACGGCATGCGTAGTTTTCCCCTAGGCCGTTCTAGTTATTCGTTTCGAGCATCAGAACTGCGAAAATTTTGAGTTTCTCAAGCGTTTCTTACCTCCAAAGTGCCATATCTCGCGAACGGATTGACCAATCCGCAAAATTTCTGTTGCATCTGAAAGTAGAAACTCGCCCGATTACAACGGCATGCGGGGTCTTCCCCTAGGCCGTTCTAGTTATTCGTTTCGAGCATCAGAACTGCGAAAATTTTGAGTTTCTCAAGCGTTTCTTACCTCCAAACTGCGATATCTCGCGAACGGATTGACCAATCCGCAAAATTTCTGTTGCCTCTGACGGCAGAAACTTACCGAATTACCGCGCTATGTGTACTTTTCCCCTAGGCCGTTCTAGTTTTTCGTGTCGAGCATCAGAACAGCGAAAATTTTGAGTTTCTCAAGTGTTTCTTACCTCCAAACTGCCATATCTCGCGAACGGATTGACCAATCCGCAAAATTTCTGTTGCATCTGAAAGTAGAAACTCGCCCGATTACAACGGTATCTGTAGTTTTCCCCTAGGCCTTTCTAGTTTTTCGTTTCGAGCATCAGAACTACGAAAATTTTGAGTTTCTCAAGCGTTTCTTACCTCCAAACTGTCATATCTCGCGAACGGATTGACCAATCCGCAAAATTTCTGTTGCATCTGAAAGTAGAAACTCGCACGATTACAACGGTATGTGTACCTATCCCCTAGGCCAGTCTAGTTAATCGTTTCGAGCATCAGAACTGCGAAAATTTTGAGTTTCTCCAGCGTTTCTTACCTTCAAACTGCCATATCTCGCGAACGGATTGACCAACCCGCAAAATTTCTGTTGCATCTGAAAGTAGAAACTCGCCCGATTAGAACGGCATGCGTGGTTTTCCCCTAGGCCGTTCTAGTTATTCGTGTCGAGCATCAGAACTGCGAAAATTTTGAGCTTCTCAAGCGTTTCTTACCTCCAAACTGCCATATCTCGCGAACGGATTGACCAATACGCAAAATTTCTGTTGCATCTGAAAGTAGAAACTCACCCGATTACAAAGGTATCTGTAGTTTTCCCCTAGGCCGTTCTAGTTTTTCGTTTCGAGCATCAGAACTGCGAAAATTTTGAGTTTCTCAAGCCTTTCTTACCTCCAAACTGTCATATCTCGCGAACGGATTGAACAGTCCGCAAAATTTCTGTTGCATCTGAAAGTAGAAACTAGCCCGATTACAACGGTATGTGTACCTATCCCCTAGGCCATTCTAGTTAATCGTTTCGAGCATCAGAACTGCGAAAATTTTGAGTTTCTCCAGCGTTTCTTACCTTCAAACTGCCATATCTCGCGAACGGATTGACCAACCCGCAAAATTTCTGTTGCATCTGAAAGTAGAAACTCGCCCGATTACAACGGTATGTGCAGTTTTTCCCTAGGCCGTTCTAGTTATTCGTTTCGAACATCAGAACTGCGAAAATTTTGAGTTTCTCAAGCGTTTCTTACTTCCAAACTGTCATATCTCGCGAACGGATTGACAAATCCGCAAAATTTCTGTTGCATCTGAAGGTAGAAACTCGCCCAATTACCGCGCTATGTGTACTTTTCCCCTAGGCCGTTCTAGTTTTTCGTGTCGAGCATCAGAACTGCGAAAATTTTGAGTTTCTCAAGCGTTTCTTACCTCCAAACTGCCATATCTCGCGAACGGATTGACCAATCCGCAATATTCCTTTTGCATCTGAAAGTAGAAACTCGTCCGATTACAACGGTATTTGCACTTTTCCCCTAGCCCGTTCTAGTTAATCGTTTCGAGCATCAGAACTGTGAAAATTTTGAGTTTCTCAAGCGACTCCTATCTCCAGACTGCCATATCTCGCGAACGGATTGACCAATCCGCAAAATTTCTGTTGCATCTGAAAGTAGAAACCCACCCGCTTACAACGGTATGTGTAGTTTTCCCCTGGGCCGATCTAGTTTTTCGTTTCGAGCATCAGAACTGCGAAAATTTTGAGTTTCTCAAGCGTTTGTTACCTTAAAATGGCCATATCTCGCGAACGGATCGACTAATCCGCAAAATTTCTGTTGCACCTGAAAGTAGAAACTAGCCCGATTACAACGGTATGTGTACCTTTCCCCTAGGCCGTTCCAGTTATTCGTTCCGAGCATCAGAAATGCGACAATTTTGAGTTTCTTAAGCGTTTCTTACCTCCAAACTGCCATATCTCGCGAACGGATTGACCAATCCGCAAAATTTCTGATGCATCTGAAAATAGAAACTCGCCCGATCACAACGGTGTGTGTACTTTTCCACTAGGCCGTTCTAGTTATGCGTTTCGAACATCAGAAATGCGAAAATTTTGAGTTTCTCAAGCGTTTCTTACTTCCAAACTGTCATATCTCGCGAACGGATTGACAAATCCGCAAAATTTCTGTTGCATCTGAAGGTAGAAACTCGCCCAATTACCGCGCTATGTGTACTTTTCCCCTAGGCCGTTCTAGTTTTTCGTGTCGAGCATCAGAACTGCGAAAATTTTGAGTTTCTCAAGCGTTTCTTACCTCCAAACTGCCATATCTCGCGAACGGATTGACCAATCCGCAATATTCCTTTTGCATCTGAAAGTAGAAACTCGTCCGATTACAACGGTATTTGCACTTTTCCCCTAGCCCGTTCTAGTTAATCGTTTCGAGCATCAGAACTGTGAAAATTTTGAGTTTCTCAAGCGACTCCTATCTCCAGACTGCCATATCTCGCGAACGGATTGACCAATCCGCAAAATTTCTGTTGCATCTGAAAGTAGAAACCCACCCGCTTACAACGGTATGTGTAGTTTTCCCCTGGGCCGATCTAGTTTTTCGTTTCGAGCATCAGAACTGCGAAAATTTTGAGTTTCTCAAGCGTTTGTTACCTTAAAATGGCCATATCTCGCGAACGGATCGACTAATCCGCAAAATTTCTGTTGCACCTGAAAGTAGAAACTAGCCCGATTACAACGGTATGTGTACCTTTCCCCTAGGCCGTTCCAGTTATTCGTTCCGAGCATCAGAAATGCGACAATTTTGAGTTTCTTAAGCGTTTCTTACCTCCAAACTGCCATATCTCGCGAACGGATTGACCAATCCGCAAAATTTCTGATGCATCTGAAAATAGAAACTCGCCCGATCACAACGGTGTGTGTACTTTTCCACTAGGCCGTTCTAGTTATGCGTTTCGAACATCAGAAATGCGAAAATTTTGAGTTTCTCAAGTGTTTCTTACATCCAAACTGTCATATCTGGCGAACGGATTGACCAATCAGCAAAATTTCTGTTGCATCTGAAAGTAGAAACTCGCCCGATTACAACGGCATGCGTAGTTTTCCCCTAGGCCATTCTAGTTAATCGTTTCGAGCATCAGAACAGCGAAAATTTTGAGTTTCTCAAGTGTTTCTTACCTCCAAACTGCCATATCTCGCGAACGGATTGGCCAATCCGCAAAATTTTTGTTGCATCTGAAGATAGAAACTCGCCCAATTACCGCGCTATGTGTACTTTTCCCCTAGGCCGTTCTAGTTAATCGTTTCGAGCATCAGAACAGCGAAAATTTTGAGTTTCTCAAGCGTTTCTTACCTCCAAACTGCCATATCTCGCGAACGGATTGACCAATCCGCAATATTCCTTTTGCATCTGAAAGTAGAAACTCGCCCGATTACAACGGTATGTGTAGTTTTCCCCTAGGCCGTTCTAGTTTTTCGTTTCGAGGATCAGAACTGCGAAAACTTTGAGTTTTTCAAGCGTTTCTTACCTCCAAACTGCCATATCTCGCGAACGGATTGCCCAATCCGCAAAATTTCTGTTGCATCTGAAAGTAGAAACTCGCCCGATTACAACGGCATGCGTAGTTTTCCCCTAGGCCGTTCTAGTTATTCGTTTCGAGCATCAGAACTGCGAAAATTTTGAGTTTCTCAAGCGTTTCTTACCTCCAAACTGCCATATCTCGCGAACGGATTGACCAATCCGCAATATTCCTTTTGCATCTGAAAGTAGAAACTCGCCCGATTACAACGGTATTTGCACTTTTCCCCTAGGCCATTCTAGTTAATCGTTTCGAGCATCAGAACTGCGAAAATTTTGAGTTTCTCAAGCGACTCCTATCTCCAGACTGCCATATCTCGCGAACGGATTGACCAATCCGCAAAATTTCTGTTGCATCTGAAAGTAGAAACCCACCCGCTTACAACGGTATGTGTAGTTTTCCCCTGGGCCGATCTAGTTTTTCGTTTCGAGCATCAGAACTGCGAAAATTTTGAGTTTCTCAAGCGTTTGTTACCTTAAAATGGCCATATCTCGCGAACGGATCGACTAATCCGCAAAATTTCTGTTGCACCTGAAAGTAGAAACTAGCCCGATTACAACGGTATGTGTACCTTTCCCCTAGGCCGTTCCAGTTATTCGTTCCGAGCATCAGAAATGCGACAATTTTGAGTTTCTTAAGCGTTTCTTACCTCCAAACTGCCATATCTCGCGAACGGATTGCCCAATCCGCAAAATTTCTGTTGCATCTGAAAGTAGAAACTCGCCCGATTACAACGGCATGCGTAGTTTTCCCCTAGGCCGTTCTAGTTATTCGTTTCGAGCATCAGAACTGCCAAAATTTTGAGTTTCTCAAGCGTTTCTTACCTCCAAACTGTCATATCTCGCGAACGGATTGACCAATCCGCAAAACTTCTGTTGCATCTGAAAGTAGAAACTCGCCCGATTACAACGGTATGTGTACCTTTCCCCTAGGCCGTTCCAGTTATTCGTACCGAGCATCAGAACTGCGACAATTTTGAGTTTCTCAAGCGTTTCTTACCTCCAAACTGCCATATCTCGCGAACGGATTGACCAATCCGCAAAATTTCTGTTGCCTCTGAAGGTAGAAACTCGCCCAATTACCGCGCTATGTGTACTTTTCCCCTAGGCCGTTCTAGTTATTCGATTCGAGCATCAGAACTGCGAAAATTTTGAGTTTCTCAAGCATTTCTTACCTCCAAACTGTCATATCTCGCGAACGGATTGACCAATCCGCAAAATTTCTGTTGCATCTGAAAGTAGAAACTCGCCCGATTACAACGGCATCCGTGGTTTTCCCCTAGGCCGTTCTAGTTATTCGTGTCGAGCATCAGAACTGCCAAAATTTTGAGTTTCTCAAGCGTTTCTTACATCCAAACTGCCATATCTCGCGAACGGATTGACCAATACGCAAAATTTCTGTTGCATCTGAAAGTAGAAACTCACCCGATTACAACGGTATCTGTAGTTTTCCCCTAGGCCGTTCTAGTTTTTCGTTTCGAGCATCAGAACTGCGAAAATTTTGAGTTTCTCAAGCGTTTCTTACCTCCAAACTGCGATATCTCGCGAACGGATTGACCAATCCGCAAAATTTCTGTTGCCTCTGAAGGTAGAAACTCGCCCAATTACCGCGCTATGTGTACTTTTCCCCTAGGCCGTTCTAGTTTTTCGTTTCGAGCATCAGAACTACGAAAATTTTGAGTTTCTCAAGCGTTTCTTACCTCCAAACTGTCATATCTCGCGAACGGATTGACCAATCCGCAAAATTTCTGTTGCATCTGAAAGTAGAAACTCGCCCGATTACAACGGTATGTGTACCTATCCCCTAGGCCATTCTAGTTAATCGTTTCGAGCATCAGAACTGCGAAAATTTTGAGTTTTTCCAGCGTTTCTTACCTTCAAACTGCCATATCTCGCGAACGGATTGACCAACCCGCAAAATTTCTGTTGCATCTGAAAGTAGAAACTCGCCCGATTACAACGGTATGTGTACCTTTCCCCTAGGCCGTTCCAGTTATTCGTACCGAGCATCAGAACTGCGACAATTTTGAGTTTCTCAAGCGTTTCTTACCTCCAAACTGCCATATCTCGCGAACGGATTGACCAATCCGCAAAATTTCTGTTGCCTCTGAAGGTAGAAACTCGCCCAATTACCGCGCTATGTGTACTTTTCCCCTAGGCCGTTCTAGTTATTCGATTCGAGCATCAGAACTGCGAAAATTTTGAGTTTCTCAAGCATTTCTTACCTCCAAACTGTCATATCTCGCGAACGGATTGACCAATCCGCAAAATTTCTGTTGCATCTGAAAGTAGAAACTCGCCCGATTACAACGGCATGCGTAGCTTTCCCCTAGGCCATTCTAGTTAATCGTTTCGAGAATCAGAACAGCGAAAATTTTGAGTTTCTCAAGGGTTTCTTACCTCCAAACTGCCATATCTCGCGAACGGATTGACCAACCCGCAAAATTTCTGTTGCATCTGAAAGTAGAAACTCGCCCGATTACAACGGTATGTGTACTTTCCCCTAGGCCGTTCCAGTTATTCGTTCCGAGCATCCGAACTGCGACAATTTTGAGTTTCTCAAGCGTTTCTTACCTCCAAACTGCCATATCTCGCGAACGGATTGACCAATCCGCAAAATTTCTGTTGCATCTGAAAGTAGAAACTCGCCCGATTACAACGGCATGCGTAGTTTTCCCCTAGGCCGTTCTAGTTATTCGTTTCGAGCATCAGAACTGCGAAAATTTTGAGTTTCTCAAGCGTTTCTTACCTCCAAACTGCCATATCTCGCGAACGGATTGACCAATCCGCAAAATTTCTGTTGCATCTGAAAGTAGAAACTCGCCCGATTACAACGGCATGCGGGGTCTTCCCCTAGGCCGTTCTAGTTATTCGTTTCGAGCATCAGAACTGCGAAAATTTTGAGTTTCTCAAGCGTCTCTTACCTCCAAACTGCGATATCTCGCGAACGGATTGACCAATCCGCAAAATTTCTGTTGCCTCTGAAGGCAGAAACTTACCCAATTACCGCGCTATGTGTACTTTTCCCCAAGGCCGTTCTACTTTTTCGTGTCGAGCATCAGAACTGCGAAAATTTTGAGTTTCTGAAGCGTTTCTTACCTCCAAACTGCCATATCTCGCGAACGGATTGACCAATCCGCAAAATTTCTGTTGCATCTGAAAGTAGAAACTCGCCCGATTACAACGGTATCTGTAGTTTTCCCCTAGGCCGTTCCAGTTATTCGTTCCGAGAATCAGAAATGCGACAATTTTGAGTTTCTTAAGCGTTTCTTACCTCCAAACTGCCATATCTCGCGAACGGATTGACCAATCCGCAAAATTTCTGATGCATCTGAAAATAGAAACTCGCCCGATCACAACGGTGTGTGTACTTTTCCACTAGGCCGTTCTAGTTATGCGTTTCGAACATCAGAATTGCGAAAATTTTGTGTTTCTCAAGTGTTTCTTACATCCAAACTGTCATATCTGGCGAACGGATTGACCAATCAGCAAAATTTCTGTTGCATCTGAAAGTAGAAACTCGCCCGATTACAACGGCATGCGTAGTTTTCCCCTAGGCCATTCTAGTTAATCGTTTCGAGCATCAGAACAGCGAAAATTTTGAGTTTCTCAAGTGTTTCTTACCTCCAAACTGCCATATCTCGCGAACGGATTGACCAACCAGCAAAATTTCTGTTGCATCTGAAAGTAGAAACTCGCCCGATTACAACGGTATGTGTACTTTCCCCTAGGCCGTTCCAGTTATTCGTTCCGAGCATCCGAACTGCGACAATTTTGAGTTTCTCAAGCGTTTCTTACCTCCAAACTGCCATATCTCGCGAACGGATTGACCAATTCGCAAAATTTCTATTGCATCTGAAAGTAGAAACTCGCCCGATTACAACGGTATGTGTACTCTTCCCCTAGGCCATTCTAGTTAATCGTTTCGAGCATCAGAACTGCGAAAATTTTGAGTTCCTCAAGCGTCTCTTACATCCAAACTGCCATATCTCGCGAACGGATTGACCAATCCGCAAAATTTCTGTTGCATCTGATAGTAGAAACTCGCCCGATTACAACGGCATGCGTAGTTTTCCCCTAGGCCGTTCTAGTTATTCGTTTCGAGCATCAAAACTGCGAAAATTTTGAGTTTCTCAAGCGTTTCTTACCTCCAAACTGCCACATCTCGCGAACCGATTGGCCAATCCGCAAAATTTCTGTTGCATCTGAAGGTAGAAACTCGCCCAATTACCGCGCTATGTGTACTTTTCCCCTAGGCCGTTCTAGTTTTTCGTGTCGAGCATCAGAACTGCGAAAATTTTGAGTTTCTCAAGCGTTTCTTACCTCCAAACTGCCATATCTCGCGAACGGATTGACCAATCCGCAAAATTTCTGTTGCATCTGAAAGTAGAAACTCGCCCGATTACAACGGTATATGTAGTTTTCCCCTAGGCCGTTCTAGTTTTTCGTTTCGAGCATCAGATCTGCGAAAATTTTGAGTTTCTCAAGCGTTTCTTACATCCAAACTGCCATATCTCGCGAACGGATTGACCAATCCGCAAAATTTCTGTTGCATCTGAAAGTAGAAATTCGCCCGATTACAACGGTATGTGTTGTTTTCCACTAGGCCGTTCTAGTTATTCGTTTCGAGCATCAAAACTGCGAAAATTTTGAGTTTCTCAAGCGTTTCTTACCTCCAAACTGTCATATCTGGCGAACGGATTGACCAATCAGCAAAATTTCTGTTGCATCTGAAAGTAGAAACTCGCCCGATTACAACGGCATGCGTAGTTTTCCCCTAGGCCATTCTAGTTAATCGTTTCGAGCATCAGAACAGCGAAAATTTTGAGTTTCTCAAGTGTTTCTTACCTCCAAACTGCCATATCTCGCGAACGGATTGACCAACCAGCAAAATTTCTGTTGCATCTGAAAGTAGAAACTCGCCCGATTACAACGGTATGTGTACTTTCCCCTAGGCCGTTCCAGTTATTCGTTCCGAGCATCCGAACTGCGACAATTTTGAGTTTCTCAAGCGTTTCTTACCTCCAAACTGCCATATCTCGCGAACGGATTGACCAATCCGCAAAATTTCTGTAGCATCTGAAAGTAGAAACTCGCCCGATTACGACGGTATGTGTAGTTTTTGCCTAGGCCGATCTAGTTATTCGTTTCGAACATCAGAACTGCTAAAATTTTGAGTTTCTCAAGCGTTTCTTACCTCCAAACTGTCATATCTCGGGAACGGATTGACAAATCCGCAAAATTTCTTTTGCATCTGAAAGTAGAAACTCGCCCGATTACATCGGCATGCGTAGTTTTCCCCTAGGCCGTTCTAGTTATTCGTTTCGAGCATCAGAACTGCGAAAATTTTGAGTTTCTCAAGCGTTTCTTACCTCCAAAGTGCCATATCTCGCGAACGGATTGACCAATTCGCAAAATTTCTATTGCATCTGAAAGTAGAAACTCGCCCGATTACAACGGTATGTGTACTCTTCCCCTAGGCCATTCTAGTTAATCGTTTCGAGCATCAGAACTGCGAAAATTTTGAGTTCCTCAAGCGTCTCTTACATCCAAACTGCCATATCTCGCGAACGGATTGACCAATCCGCAAAATTTCTGTTGCATCTGATAGTAGAAACTCGCCCGATTACAACGGCATGCGTAGTTTTCCCCTAGGCCGTTCTAGTTATTCGTTTCGAGCATCAAAACTGCGAAAATTTTGAGTTTCTCAAGCGTTTCTTACCTCCAAACTGCCACATCTCGCGAACCGATTGGCCAAACCGCAAAATTTCTGTTGCATCTGAAGGTAGAAACTCGCCCAATTACCGCGCTATGTGTACTTTTCCCCTAGGCCGTTCTAGTTTTTCGTGTCGAGCATCAGAACTGCGAAAATTTTGAGTTTCTCAAGCGTTTCTTACCTCCAAACTGCCATATCTCGCGAACGGATTGACCAATCCGCAAAATTTCTGTTGCATCTGAAAGTAGAAACTCGCCCGATTACAACGGTATATGTAGTTTTCCCCTAGGCCGTTCTAGTTTTTCGTTTCGAGCATCAGAACTGCGAAAATTTTGAGTTTCTCAAGCGTTTCTTACATCCAAACTGCCATATCTCGCGAACGGATTGACCAATCCGCAAAATTTCTGTTGCATCTGAAAGTAGAAATTCGCCCGATTACAACGGTATGTGTTGTTTTCCACTAGGCCGTTCTAGTTATTCGTTTCGAGCATCAGAACTGCGAAAATTGTGAGTTTCTCAAGCGTTTCTTACCTCCAAACTGCCATATCTCGCGAACGGATTGCCCAATCCGCAAAATTTCTGTTGCCTCTGAAGGTAGAAACTCGCCCAATTACCGCGCTATGTGTACTTTTCCCCTAGGCCGTTCTAGTTTTTCGTTTCGAGCATCAGAACTGCGAAAATTTTCAGTTTCTCAAGCGTCTCTTACCTCCAAACTGCCACATCTCGCGAACGGATTGACCAATTCGCAAAATTTCTGTTGCATCTGAAAGTAGAAACTCGCCCGATTACAACGGCATGCGTGGTTTTCCCGTAGGCCGTTCTAGTTATTCGTTTCGAACATCAGAACTGCGAAAATTTCGAGTTTCTCAAGCGTTTCTTACATCCAAACTGTCATATCTCGGGAACGGATTGACAAATCCGCAAAATTTCTTTTGCATCTGAAAGTAGAAACTCGCCCGATTACATCGGCATGCGTAGTATTCCCCTAGGCCGTTCTAGATATTCGTTTCGAGCATCAGAACTGCGAAAATTATGAGTTTCTCAAGCGTTTCTTACCTCCAAAGTGCCATATCTCGCGAACGGATTGACCAATTCGCAAAATTTCTATTGCATCTGAAAGTAGAAACTCGCCCGATTACAACGGTATGTGTACTCTTCCCCTAGGCCATTCTAGTTAATCGTTTCGAGCATCAGAACTGCGAAAATTTTGAGTTCCTCAAGCGTTTCTTACATCCAAACTGCCATATCTCGCGAACAGATTGACCAATCCGCAAAATTTCTGTTGCATCTGAAAGTAGAAACTCGCCCGATTACAACGGCGTGCGTAGTTTTTGCCTAGGCCGATCTAGTTATTCGTTTCGAACATCAGAACTGCTAAAATTTTGAGTTTCTCAAGCGTTTCTTACCTCCAAACTGTCATATCTCGGGAACGGATTGACAAATCCGCAAAATTTCTTTTGCATCTGAAAGTAGAAACTCGCCCGATTACATCGGCATGCGTAGTTTTCCCCTAGGCCGTTCTAGTTATTCGTTTCGAGCATCAGAACTGCGAAAATTTTGAGTTTCTCAAGCGTTTCTTACCTCCAAAGTGCCATATCTCGCGAACGGATTGACCAATTCGCAAAATTTCTATTGCATCTGAAAGTAGAAACTCGCCCGATTACAACGGTATGTGTACTCTTCCCCTAGGCCATTCTAGTTAATCGTTTCGAGCATCAGAACTGCGAAAATTTTGAGTTCCTCAAGCGTCTCTTACATCCAAACTGCCATATCTCGCGAACGGATTGACCAATCCGCAAAATTTCTGTTGCATCTGATAGTAGAAACTCGCCCGATTACAACGGCATGCGTAGTTTTCCCCTAGGCCGTTCTAGTTATTCGTTTCGAGCATCAAAACTGCGAAAATTTTGAGTTTCTCAAGCGTTTCTTACCTCCAAACTGCCACATCTCGCGAACCGATTGGCCAAACCGCAAAATTTCTGTTGCATCTGAAGGTAGAAACTCGCCCAATTACCGCGCTATGTGTACTTTTCCCCTAGGCCGTTCTAGTTTTTCGTGTCGAGCATCAGAACTGCGAAAATTTTGAGTTTCTCAAGCGTTTCTTACCTCCAAACTGCCATATCTCGCGAACGGATTGACCAATCCGCAAAATTTCTGTTGCATCTGAAGGTAGAAACTCGCCCAATTACCGCGCTATGTGTACTTTTCCCCTAGGCCGTTCTAGTTTTTCGTGTCGAGCATCAGAACTGCGAAAATTTTGAGTTTCTCAAGCGTTTCTTACCTCCAAACTGCCATATCTCGCGAACGGATTGACCAATCCGCAAAATTTCTGTTGCATCTGAAAGTAGAAACTCGCCCGATTACAACGGTATATGTAGTTTTCCCCTAGGCCGTTCTAGTTTTTCGTTTCGAGCATCAGATCTGCGAAAATTTTGAGTTTCTCAAGCGTTTCTTACATCCAAACTGCCATATCTCGCGAACGGATTGACCAATCCGCAAAATTTCTGTTGCATCTGAAAGTAGAAATTCGCCCGATTACAACGGTATGTGTTGTTTTCCACTAGGCCGTTCTAGTTATTCGTTTCGAGCATCAAAACTGCGAAAATTTTGAGTTTCTCAAGCGTTTCTTACCTCCAAACTGTCATATCTGGCGAACGGATTGACCAATCAGCAAAATTTCTGTTGCATCTGAAAGTAGAAACTCGCCCGATTACAACGGCATGCGTAGTTTTCCCCTAGGCCATTCTAGTTAATCGTTTCGAGCATCAGAACAGCGAAAATTTTGAGTTTCTCAAGTGTTTCTTACCTCCAAACTGCCATATCTCGCGAACGGATTGACCAACCAGCAAAATTTCTGTTGCATCTGAAAGTAGAAACTCGCCCGATTACAACGGTATGTGTACTTTCCCCTAGGCCGTTCCAGTTATTCGTTCCGAGCATCCGAACTGCGACAATTTTGAGTTTCTCAAGCGTTTCTTACCTCCAAACTGCCATATCTCGCGAACGGATTGACCAATCCGCAAAATTTCTGTAGCATCTGAAAGTAGAAACTCGCCCGATTACGACGGTATGTGTAGTTTTTGCCTAGGCCGATCTAGTTATTCGTTTCGAACATCAGAACTGCTAAAATTTTGAGTTTCTCAAGCGTTTCTTACCTCCAAACTGTCATATCTCGGGAACGGATTGACAAATCCGCAAAATTTCTTTTGCATCTGAAAGTAGAAACTCGCCCGATTACATCGGCATGCGTAGTTTTCCCCTAGGCCGTTCTAGTTATTCGTTTCGAGCATCAGAACTGCGAAAATTTTGAGTTTCTCAAGCGTTTCTTACCTCCAAAGTGCCATATCTCGCGAACGGATTGACCAATTCGCAAAATTTCTATTGCATCTGAAAGTAGAAACTCGCCCGATTACAACGGTATGTGTACTCTTCCCCTAGGCCATTCTAGTTAATCGTTTCGAGCATCAGAACTGCGAAAATTTTGAGTTCCTCAAGCGTCTCTTACATCCAAACTGCCATATCTCGCGAACGGATTGACCAATCCGCAAAATTTCTGTTGCATCTGATAGTAGAAACTCGCCCGATTACAACGGCATGCGTAGTTTTCCCCTAGGCCGTTCTAGTTATTCGTTTCGAGCATCAAAACTGCGAAAATTTTGAGTTTCTCAAGCGTTTCTTACCTCCAAACTGCCACATCTCGCGAACCGATTGGCCAAACCGCAAAATTTCTGTTGCATCTGAAGGTAGAAACTCGCCCAATTACCGCGCTATGTGTACTTTTCCCCTAGGCCGTTCTAGTTTTTCGTGTCGAGCATCAGAACTGCGAAAATTTTGAGTTTCTCAAGCGTTTCTTACCTCCAAACTGCCATATCTCGCGAACGGATTGACCAATCCGCAAAATTTCTGTTGCATCTGAAAGTAGAAACTCGCCCGATTACAACGGTATATGTAGTTTTCCCCTAGGCCGTTCTAGTTTTTCGTTTCGAGCATCAGAACTGCGAAAATTTTGAGTTTCTCAAGCGTTTCTTACATCCAAACTGCCATATCTCGCGAACGGATTGACCAATCCGCAAAATTTCTGTTGCATCTGAAAGTAGAAATTCGCCCGATTACAACGGTATGTGTTGTTTTCCACTAGGCCGTTCTAGTTATTCGTTTCGAGCATCAGAACTGCGAAAATTGTGAGTTTCTCAAGCGTTTCTTACCTCCAAACTGCCATATCTCGCGAACGGATTGCCCAATCCGCAAAATTTCTGTTGCCTCTGAAGGTAGAAACTCGCCCAATTACCGCGCTATGTGTACTTTTCCCCTAGGCCGTTCTAGTTTTTCGTTTCGAGCATCAGAACTGCGAAAATTTTCAGTTTCTCAAGCGTCTCTTACCTCCAAACTGCCACATCTCGCGAACGGATTGACCAATTCGCAAAATTTCTGTTGCATCTGAAAGTAGAAACTCGCCCGATTACAACGGCATGCGTGGTTTTCCCGTAGGCCGTTCTAGTTATTCGTTTCGAACATCAGAACTGCGAAAATTTCGAGTTTCTCAAGCGTTTCTTACATCCAAACTGTCATATCTCGGGAACGGATTGACAAATCCGCAAAATTTCTTTTGCATCTGAAAGTAGAAACTCGCCCGATTACATCGGCATGCGTAGTATTCCCCTAGGCCGTTCTAGATATTCGTTTCGAGCATCAGAACTGCGAAAATTATGAGTTTCTCAAGCGTTTCTTACCTCCAAAGTGCCATATCTCGCGAACGGATTGACCAATTCGCAAAATTTCTATTGCATCTGAAAGTAGAAACTCGCCCGATTACAACGGTATGTGTACTCTTCCCCTAGGCCATTCTAGTTAATCGTTTCGAGCATCAGAACTGCGAAAATTTTGAGTTCCTCAAGCGTTTCTTACATCCAAACTGCCATATCTCGCGAACAGATTGACCAATCCGCAAAATTTCTGTTGCATCTGAAAGTAGAAACTCGCCCGATTACAACGGCGTGCGTAGTTTTTGCCTAGGCCGATCTAGTTATTCGTTTCGAACATCAGAACTGCTAAAATTTTGAGTTTCTCAAGCGTTTCTTACCTCCAAACTGTCATATCTCGGGAACGGATTGACAAATCCGCAAAATTTCTTTTGCATCTGAAAGTAGAAACTCGCCCGATTACATCGGCATGCGTAGTTTTCCCCTAGGCCGTTCTAGTTATTCGTTTCGAGCATCAGAACTGCGAAAATTTTGAGTTTCTCAAGCGTTTCTTACCTCCAAAGTGCCATATCTCGCGAACGGATTGACCAATTCGCAAAATTTCTATTGCATCTGAAAGTAGAAACTCGCCCGATTACAACGGTATGTGTACTCTTCCCCTAGGCCATTCTAGTTAATCGTTTCGAGCATCAGAACTGCGAAAATTTTGAGTTCCTCAAGCGTCTCTTACATCCAAACTGCCATATCTCGCGAACGGATTGACCAATCCGCAAAATTTCTGTTGCATCTGATAGTAGAAACTCGCCCGATTACAACGGCATGCGTAGTTTTCCCCTAGGCCGTTCTAGTTATTCGTTTCGAGCATCAAAACTGCGAAAATTTTGAGTTTCTCAAGCGTTTCTTACCTCCAAACTGCCACATCTCGCGAACCGATTGGCCAAACCGCAAAATTTCTGTTGCATCTGAAGGTAGAAACTCGCCCAATTACCGCGCTATGTGTACTTTTCCCCTAGGCCGTTCTAGTTTTTCGTGTCGAGCATCAGAACTGCGAAAATTTTGAGTTTCTCAAGCGTTTCTTACCTCCAAACTGCCATATCTCGCGAACGGATTGACCAATCCGCAAAATTTCTGTTGCATCTGAAAGTAGAAACTCGCCCGATTACAACGGTATATGTAGTTTTCCCCTAGGCCGTTCTAGTTTTTCGTTTCGAGCATCAGAACTGCGAAAATTTTGAGTTTCTCAAGCGTTTCTTACATCCAAACTGCCATATCTCGCGAACGGATTGACCAATCCGCAAAATTTCTGTTGCATCTGAAAGTAGAAATTCGCCCGATTACAACGGTATGTGTTGTTTTCCACTAGGCCGTTCTAGTTATTCGTTTCGAGCATCAGAACTGCGAAAATTGTGAGTTTCTCAAGCGTTTCTTACCTCCAAACTGCCATATCTCGCGAACGGATTGCCCAATCCGCAAAATTTCTGTTGCCTCTGAAGGTAGAAACTCGCCCAATTACCGCGCTATGTGTACTTTTCCCCTAGGCCGTTCTAGTTTTTCGTTTCGAGCATCAGAACTGCGAAAATTTTCAGTTTCTCAAGCGTCTCTTACCTCCAAACTGCCACATCTCGCGAACGGATTGACCAATTCGCAAAATTTCTGTTGCATCTGAAAGTAGAAACTCGCCCGATTACAACGGCATGCGTGGTTTTCCCGTAGGCCGTTCTAGTTATTCGTTTCGAACATCAGAACTGCGAAAATTTCGAGTTTCTCAAGCGTTTCTTACATCCAAACTGTCATATCTCGGGAACGGATTGACAAATCCGCAAAATTTCTTTTGCATCTGAAAGTAGAAACTCGCCCGATTACATCGGCATGCGTAGTATTCCCCTAGGCCGTTCTAGATATTCGTTTCGAGCATCAGAACTGCGAAAATTATGAGTTTCTCAAGCGTTTCTTACCTCCAAAGTGCCATATCTCGCGAACGGATTGACCAATTCGCAAAATTTCTATTGCATCTGAAAGTAGAAACTCGCCCGATTACAACGGTATGTGTACTCTTCCCCTAGGCCATTCTAGTTAATCGTTTCGAGCATCAGAACTGCGAAAATTTTGAGTTCCTCAAGCGTTTCTTACATCCAAACTGCCATATCTCGCGAACAGATTGACCAATCCGCAAAATTTCTGTTGCATCTGAAAGTAGAAACTCGCCCGATTACAACGGCGTGCGTAGTTTTCCCCTAGGCCGTTCTAGTTATTCGTTTCGAGCATCAGAACTGCGAAAATTTTGAGTTTCTCAAGCGTTTCTTACCTCCAAACTGCCATATCTCGCGAACGGATTGACCAATCCGCAAAATTTCTGTTGCATCTGAAAGTAGAAACTCGCCCGATTACAACGGTATGTGTTGTTCTCCCCTAGGCCGTTGTAGTTATTCGTTTCGAGCATCAGAACTGCGAAAATTTTGAGTTTCTCAAGCGTTTCTTACCTCCAAACTGTCATATCTCGCGAACGGATTGACCAATCCGCAAAATTTCTGTTGCCTCTGAAGGTAGAAACTCGCCCAATTACCGCGCTATGTGTACTTTTCCCCTAGGCCGTTCTAGTTTTTCGTTTCGAGCATCAGAACTGCGAAAATTTCGAGTTTCTCAAGCGTTTCTTACCTCCAAACTATTATATCTCAGGAACGGATTGACCAATCCGCAAAATTTCTGTTGCATCTGAAAGTAGAAACTCGCCCGATTACAACGGTATGTGTAGTTTTTCCCTAGGCCGATCTAGTTATTCGTTTCGAACATCAGAACTGCGAAAATTTTGAGTTTCTCAAGCGTCTCTTACCTCCAAACTGCCATATCTCGCGAACGCATTGACCAATCCGCAAAATTTCTGTTGCATCTGAAAGTAGAAACTCGCCCGATTACAACGGCGTGCGTAGTTTTCCCCTAGGCCGTTCTAGTTATTCGTTTCGAGCATCAGAACTGCGAAAATTTTGAGTTTCTCAAGCGTTTCTTACCTCCAAACTGCCATATCTCGCGAACGGATTGACCAATCCCCAAAATTTCTGTTGCCTCTGAAGGTTGAAACTCGCCCAATTACCGCGCTATGTGTACTTTTCCCCTAGGCCGTTCTAGTTTTTCGTTCCGAGCATCAGAACTGCGAAAATTTTCAGTTTCTCAAGCGTCTCTTACCTCCAAACTGCCATATCTCGCGAACGCATTGACCAATTCGCAAAATTTCTGTTGCATCTGAAAGTACAAACTCGCCCGATTACAACGGTATGTGTTGTTTTCCCCTAGGCCGTTCTAGTTATTCGTTTCGAGCATCAGAACTGCGAAAATTTTAAGTTTCTCAAGCGTTTCTTACCTCCAAAGTGCCATATCTCGCGAACGGATTGACCAATTCGCAAAATTTCTATTGCATCTGAAAGTAGAAACTCGCCCGATTACAACGGTATGTGTACTCTTCCCCTAGGCCATTCTAGTTAATCGTTTCGAGCATCAGAACTGCGAAAATTTTGAGTTCCTCAAGCGTTCCTTACATCCAAACTGCCATATCTCGCGAACGGATTGACCAATCCGCAATATTTCTGTTGCATCTGAAAGTAGAAACTCGCCCGATTACAACGGCGTGCGTAGTTTTCCCCTAGGCTGTTCTAGTTATTCGTTTCGAGCATCAGAACTGCGAAAATTTTGAGTTTCTCAAGCGTTTCTTACCTCCAAACTGTCATATCTCGCGAACGGATTGACCAATCCGCAAAATTTCTGTTGCCTCTGAAGGTAGAAACGCGCCCAATTACCGCGCTATGTGTACTTTTCCCCTAGGCCGTTCTAGTTTTTCGTTTCGAGCATCAGAACTGCGAAAATTTTCAGTTTCTCAAGCGTCTCTTACCTCCAAACTGCCATATCTCGCGAACGCATTGACCAATTCGCAAAATTTCTGTTGCATCTGAAAGTACAAACTCGCCCGATTACAACGGTATGTGTTGTTTTCCCCTAGGCCGTTCTAGTTATTCGTTTCGAGCATCAGAACTGCGAAAATTTTGAGTTTCTCAAGCGTTTCTTACCTCCAAACTGCCATATCTCGCGAACGGATTGACCAATCCGCTAAATTTCTGATGCATCTGAAAGTAGAAACTCGCCCGATTACAACGGTATGTGTTGTTTTCCCCTAGGCCGTTCTAGTTATTCGTTTCGAGCATCAGAACTGCGAAAATTTTGAGTTTCTCAAGCGTTTCTTACCTCCAAACTGTCATATCTCGCGAACGGATTGACCAATCCGCAAAATTTCTGTTGCCTCTGAAGGTAGAAACTCGCCCAATTACCGCGCTATGTGTACTTTTCCCCTAGGCCGTTCTAGTTTTTCGTTTCGAGCATCAGAACTGCGAAAATTTTCAGTTTCTCAAGCGTCTCTTACCTCCAAACTGCCATATCTCGCGAACGCATTGACCAATCCGCAAAATTTCTGTTGCATCTGAAAGTAGAAACTGGCCCGATTACAACGGCGTGCGTAGCTTTCCCCTAGGCCGATCTAGTTATTCGTTTCGAGCATCAGAACTGCGAAAATTTTCAGTTTCTCAAGCGTCTCTTACCTCCAAGCTGCCATATCTCGCGAACGGATTGACCAATTCGCAAAATTTCTGTAGCATCTGAAAGTACAAGCTCGCCCGATTACAACGGTATGTGTTGTCTTCCCCTAGGCCGTTCTAGTTATTCGTTTCGAGCATCAGAACTGCGAAAATTTTGAGTTTCTCAAGCGTTTCTTACCTCCAAACTGCCATATCTCGCGAACGGATTGACCAATCCGCAAAATTTCTGTTGCATCTGAAAGTAGAAACTGGCCCGATTACAACGGCGTGCGTAGCTTTCCCCTAGGCCGATCTAGTTATTCGTTTCGAGCATCAGAACTGCGAAAATTTTCAGTTTCTCAAGCGTCTCTTACCTCCAAGCTGCCATATCTCGCGAACGGATTGACCAATTCGCAAAATTTCTGTTGCATCTGAAAGTACAAACTCGCCCGATTACAACGGTATGTGTTGTTTTCCCCTAGGCCGTTCTAGTTATTCGTTTCGAGCATCAGAACTGCGAAAATTTTGAGTTTCTCAAGCGTTTCTTACCTCCAAACTGTCATATCTCGCGAACGGATTGACAAATCCGCAAAATTTCTTTTGCATCTGAAAGTAGAAACTCGCCCGATTACATCGGCATGCGTAGTTTTCCCCTAGGCCGTTCTACTTATTCGTTTCGAGCATCAGAAATGCGAAAATTTTGAGTTTCTCAAGCGTCTCTTACCTCCAAACTTCCATATTTCGCGAACGGATTGACCAATTCGCAAAATTTCTGTTGCATCTGAAAGTACAAACTCGCCCGATTACAACGGTATGTGTAGTTTTCCCATAGGCCGTTCTGGTTATTCGTTTCGAGCATCAGAACTGCGAAAATTTTGAATTTCTCAAGCGTTTCTTACCTCCAAACTGTCATATCACGCGAACGGATTGACCAATCCGCAAAATTTCTGTTGCATCTGAGAGTAGAAGCTCGCCCGATTACAACGGTATGTGTACTCTTCCCCTAGGCCATTCTAGTTAATCGTTTCGAGCATCAGAACTGCGAAAATTTTGAGTTCCTCAAGCGTTTCTTACATCCAAACTGCCATATCTCGCGAACGGATTGACCAATCCGCAAAATTTCTGTTGCATCTGAAAGTAGAAACTCGCCCGATTACAACGGCATGAGTAGTTTTCCCCTAGGCCGTTCTAGTTATGCGTTTCGAGCATCAGAAATGCGAAAATTTTGAGTTTCTCAAGCGTTTCTCACCTCCAAACTGCCACATCTCGCGAACGGATTGGCCAATCCGCAAAATTTCTGTTGCATCTGAAGGTAGAAACTCGCCCGATTACAACGGCATGCGTAGTTTTCCCCTAGGCCGTTCTAGTTATTCGTTTCGAGCATCAGAACTGCGAAAACTTTGAGTTTCTCAAGCGTTTCTTACCTCCAAACTGCCATATCTCGCGAACGGATTGACCAATCCGCAAAATTTCTGTTGCATCTGAAAGTAGAAACTCGCCCGATTACAACGGTATGTGTTGTTTTCCCCTAGGCCGTTCTAGTTATTCGTTTCGAGCATCAGAACAGCGAAAATTTTGAGTTTCTCAAGCGTTTCTTACCTCCAAACTGTCATATCTCGCGAACGGATTGACAAATCCGCAAAATTTCTTTTGCATCTGAAAGTAGAAACTCGCCCGATTACATCGGCATGCGTAGTTTTCCCCTAGGCCGTTCTAGTTATTCGTTTCGAGCATCAGAACTGCGAAAATTTTGAGTTTCTCAAGCGTCTCTTACCTCCAAACTGCCATATCTCGCGAACGGATTGACCAATTCGCAAAATTTCTGTTGCATCTGAAAGTACAAACTCGCCCGATTACAACTGTATGTGTAGTTTTCCCCTAGGCCGTTCTGGTTATTCGTTTCGAGCATCAGAACTGCGAAAATTTTGAATTTCTCAAGCGTTTCTTACCTCCAAACTGTCATATCACGCGAACGGATTGACCAATCCGCAAAATTTCTGTTGCATCTGAAAGTAGAAGCTCGCCCGATTACAACGGTATGTGTACTCTTCCCCTAGGCCATTCTAGTTAATCGTTTCGAGCATCACAACTGCGAAAATTTTGAGTTCCTCAAGCGTTTCTTACATCCAAACTGCCATATCTCGCGAACGGATTGACCAATCCGCAAAATTTCTGTTGCATCTGAAAGTAGAAACTCGCCCGATTACAACGGCATGAGTAGTTTTCCCCTAGGCCGTTCTAGTTATTCGTTTCGAGCATCAGAACTGCGAAAATTTTGAGTTTCTCAAGCGTTTCTTACCTCCAAACTGCCACATCTCGCGAACGGATTGGCCAATCCGCAAAATTTCTGTTGCATCTGAAGGTAGAAACTCGCCCGATTACAACGGCATGCGTAGTTTTCCCCTAGGCCGTTCTAGTTATTCGTTTCGAGCATCAGAACTGCGAAAATTTTGAGTTTCTCAAGCGTCTCTAACCTCCAAACTGCCATATCACGCGAACGGATTGACCAATCCGCAAAATTTCTGTTGCATCTGAAAGTAGAAGCTCGCCCGATTACAACGGTATGTGTACTCTTCCCCTAGGCCATTCTAGTTAATCGTTTCGAGCATCAGAACTGCGAAAATTTTGAGTTTCTCAAGCGTTTCTTACCTCCAAACTGCCATATCTCGCGAACGGATTGACCAATCCGCAAAATTTCTGTTGCATCTGAAAGTAGAAACTCGCCCGATTACAACGGTATCTGTAGTTTTCCCCTAGGCTGTTCTAGTTTTTCGTTTCGAGCATCAGAACTGCGAAAATTTTGAGTTTCTCAAGCGTTTCTTACATCCAAACTGCCATATCTCGCGAACGGATTGACCAATCCGCAAAATTTCTGTTGCATCTGAAAGTAGAAACTCGCCCGATTACAACGGCATGTGTAGTTTTCCCCTAGGCCGTTCTGGTTATTCGTTTCGAGCATCAGAACTGCGAAAATTTTGAATTTCTCAATCGTTTCTTACCTCCAAACTGTCATATCACGCGAACGGATTGACCAATCCGCAAAATTTCTGTTGCATCTGAAAGTAGAAGCTCGCCCGATTACAACGGTATGTGTACTCTTCCCCTAGGCCATTCTAGTTAATCGTTTCGAGCATCACAACTGCGAAAATTTTGAGCTCCTCAAGCGTTTCTTACATCCAAACTGCCATATCTCGCGAATGGATTGACCAATCCGCAAAATTTCTGTTGCATCTGAAAGTAGAAACTCGCCCGATTACAACGGCATGAGTAGTTTTCCCCTAGGCCGTTCTAGTTATTCGTTTCGAGCATCAGAACTGCGAAAATTTTGAGTTTCTCAAGCGTTTCTTACCTCCAAACTGCCACATCTCGCGAACGGATTGGCCAATCCGCAAAATTTCTGTTGCATCTGAAGGTAGAAACTCGCCCGATTACAACGGCATGCGTAGTTTTCCCCTAGGCCGTTCTAGTTATTCGTTTCGAGCATCAGAACTGCGAAAATTTTGAGTTTCTCAAGCGTTTCTTACATCCAAACTGCCATATCTCGCGAACGGATTGTCCACTCCGCAAAATTTCTGTTGCATCTGAAAGTAGAAACTCGCCCGATTACAACGGCATGCGTAGTTTTCCCCTAGGCTGTTCTAGTTTTTCGTTTCGAGCATCAGAACTGCGAAAATTTTGAGTTTCTCAAGCGTTTCTTACATCCAAACTGCCATATCTCGCGAACGGATTGACCAATCCGCAAAATTTCTGTTGCATCTGAAAGTAGAAACTCGCCCGATTACAACGGCATGTGTAGTTTTCCCCTAGGCCGTTCTGGTTATTCGTTTCGAGCATCAGAACTGCGAAAATTTTGAATTTCTCAAGCGTTTCTTACCTCCAAACTGTCATATCACGCGAACGGATTGACCAATCCGCAAAATTTCTGTTGCATCTGAAAGTAGAAGCTCGCCCGATTACAACGGTATGTGTACTCTTCCCCTAGGCCATTCTAGTTAATCGTTTCGAGCATCACAACTGCGAAAATTTTGAGTTCCTCAAGCGTTTCTTACATCCAAACTGCCATATCTCGCGAACGGATTGACCAATCCGCAAAATTTCTGTTGCATCTGAAAGTAGAAACTCGCCCGATTACAACGGCATGAGTAGTTTACCCCTAGGCCGTTCTAGTTATTCGTTTCGAGCATCAGAACTGCGAAAATTTTGAGTTTCTCAAGCGTTTCTTACTTCCAAACTGCCACATCTCGCGAACGGATTGGCCAATCCGCAAAATTTCTGTTGCATCTGAAGGTAGAAACTCGCCCGATTACAACGGCATGCGTAGTTTTCCCCTAGGCCGTTCTAGTTATTCGTTTCGAGCATCAGAACTGCGAAAATTTTGAGTTTCTCAAGCGTCTCTAACCTCCAAACTGCCATATCACGCGAACGGATTGGCCAATCCGCAAAATTTCTGTTGCATCTGAAAGTAGAAGCTCGCCCGATTACAACGGTATGTGTACTCTTCCCCTAGGCCATTCTAGTTAATCGTTTCGAGCATCAGAACTGCGAAAATTTTGAGTTTCTCAAGCGTTTCTTACCTCCAAACTGCCATATCTCGCGAACGGATTGACCAATCCGCAAAATTTCTGTTGCATCTGAAAGTAGAAACTCGCCCGATTACAACGGTATCTGTAGTTTTCCCCTAGGCCGTTCTAGTTATTCGTTTCGAGCATCAGAACTGCGAAAATTTTGAGTTTCTCAAGCGTTTCTTACCTCCAAACTGCCATATCTCGCGAACGGATTGACCAATCCGCAAAATTTCTGTTGCATCTGAAAGTAGATACTCGCCCGATTACAACGGTATGTGTTGTTTTCCCCTAGGCCGTTCTAGTTATTCGTTTCGAGCATCAGAACTGCGAAAATTTTGAGTTTCTCAAGCGTTTCTTACCTCCAAACTGTCATATCTCGCGAACGGATTGACCAATCCGCAAAATTTCTGTTGCCTCTGAAGGTAGAAACTCGCCCAATTACCGCGCTATGTGTACTTTTCCCCTAGGCCGTTCTAGTTTTTCGTTTCGAGCATCAGAACTGCGAAAATTTTCAGTTTCTCAAGCGTCTCTTACCTCCAAACTGCCATATCTCGCGAACGCATTGACCAATTCGCAAAATTTCTGTTGCATCTGAAAGTACAAACTCGCCCGATTACGACGGTATGTGTTGTTTTCCCCTAGGCCGTTCTAGTTATTCGTTTCGAGCATCAGAACTGCGAAAATTTTGAGTTTCTCAAGCGTTTCTTACCTCCAAACTGCCATATCTCGCGAACGGATTGACCAATCCGCAAAATTTCTGTTGCATCTGAAAGTAGAAACTCGCCCGATTACAACGGCGTGCATAGTTTTCCCCTAGGCCGATCTACTTATTCGTTTCGAGCATCAGAACTGCGAAAATTTTCAGTTTCTCAAGCGTCTCTTACCTCCAAGCTGCCATATCTCGCGAACGGATTGACCAATTCGCAAAATTTCTGTTGCATCTGGAAGTACAAACTCGCCCAATTACAACGGTATGTGTTGTTTTCCCCTAGGCCGTTCTAGTTATTCGTTTCGAGCATCAGAACTGTGAAAATTTTGAGTTTCTCAAGCGTTTCTGACCTCCAAACTGTCATATCTCGCGAACGGATTGACAAATCCGCAAAATTTCTTTTGCATCTGAAAGTAGAAACTCGCTCGATTACATCGGCATGCGTAGTTTTCCCCTAGGCCGTTCTAGTTATTCGTTTCGAGCATCAGAACTGCGAAAATTTTGAGTTTCTCAAGCGTCTCTTACCTCCAAACTGCCATATCTCGCGAACGGATTGACCAATTCGCAAAATTTCTGTTGCATCTGAAAGTACAAACTCGCCCGATTACAACGGTATGTGTAGTTTTCCCCTAGGCCGTTCTGGTTATTCGTTCGAGCATCAGAACTGCGACAATTTTGAATTTCTCAAGCGTTTCTTACCTCCAAACTGTCATATCACGCGAACGGATTGACCAATCCGCAAAATTTCTGTTGCATCTGAAAGTAGAAACTCGCCCGATTACAACGGTATCTGTAGTTTTCCCCTAGGCCGTTCTAGTTATTCGTTTCGAGCATCAGAACTGCGAAAATTTTGAGTTTCTCAAGCGTTTCTTACCTCCAAACTGCCATATCTCGCGAACGGATTGACCAATCCGCAAAATTTCTGTTGCATCTGAAAGTAGATACTCGCCCGATTACAACGGTATGTGTTGTTTTCCCCTAGGCCGTTCTAGTTATTCGTTTCGAGCATCAGAACTGCGAAAATTTTGAGTTTCTCAAGCGTTTCTTACCTCCAAACTGTCATATCTCGCGAACGGATTGACCAATCCGCAAAATTTCTGTTGCCTCTGAAGGTAGAAACTCGCCCAATTACCGCGCTATGTGTACTTTTCCCCTAGGCCGTTCTAGTTTTTCGTTTCGAGCATCAGAACTGCGAAAATTTTCAGTTTCTCAAGCGTCTCTTACCTCCAAACTGCCATATCTCGCGAACGCATTGACCAATTCGCAAAATTTCTGTTGCATCTGAAAGTACAAACTCGCCCGATTACAACGGTATGTGTTGTTTTCCCCTAGGCCGTTCTAGTTATTCGTTTCCAGCATCAGAACAGCGAAAATTTTGAGTTTCTCAAGCGTTTCTTACCTCCAAACTGCCATATCTCGCGAACGGATTGACCAATCCGCAAAATTTCTGTTGCATCTGAAAGTAGAAACTCGCCCGATTACAACGGCGTGCATAGTTTTCCCCTAGGCCGATCTACTTATTCGTTTCGAGCATGAGAACTGCGAAAATTTTCAGTTTCTCAAGCGTCTCTTACCTCCAAGCTGCCATATCTCGCGAACGGATTGACCAATTCGCAAAATTTCTGTTGCATCTGAAAGTACAAACTCGCCCGATTACAACGGTATGTGTTGTTTTCCCCTAGGCCGTTCTAGTTATTCGTTTCGAGCATCAGAACTGTGAAAATTTTGAGTTTCTCAAGCGTTTCTGACCTCCAAACTGTCATATCTCGCGAACGGATTGACAAATCCGCAAAATTTCTTTTGCATCTGAAAGTAGAAACTCGCTCGATTACATCGGCATGCGTAGTTTTCCCCTAGGCCGTTCTAGTTATTCGTTTCGAGCATCAGAACTGCGAAAATTTTGAGTTTCTCAAGCGTCTCTTACCTCCAAACTGCCATATCTCGCGAACGGATTGACCAATTCTCAAAATTTCTGTTGCATCTGAAAGTACAAACTCGCCCGATTACAACGGTATGTGTAGTTTTCCCCTAGGCCGTTCTGGTTATTCGTTCGAGCATCAGAACTGCGACAATTTTGAATTTCTCAAGCGTTTCTTACCTCCAAACTGTCATATCACGCGAACGGATTGACCAATCCGCAAAATTTCTGTTGCATCTGAAAGTAGAAGCTCCCCCGATTACAACGGTATGTGTACTCTTCCCCTAGGCCGTTCTAGTTTTTCGTTTCGAGCATCAGAACTGCGAAAATTTTGAGTTTCTCAAGCGTTTCTTACATCCAAACTGCCATATCTCGCGAACGGATTGACCAATCCGCAAAATTTCTGTTGCATCTGAAAGTAGAAACTCGCCCGATTACAACGGCATGCGTAGTTTTCCCCTAGGCCGTTCTAGTTATTCGTTTCGAGCATCAGAACTGCGAAAATTTTGAGTTTCTCAAGCGTTTCTTACCTCCAAACTGTCATATCTCGCGAACGGATTGACAAATCCGCAAAATTTCTTTTGCATCTGAAAGTAGAAACTCGCCCGATTACATCGGCATGCGTAGTTTTCCCCTAGGCCGTTCTAGTTATTCGTTTCGAGCATCAGAACTGCGAAAATTTTGAGTTTCTCAAGCGTCTCTAACCTCCAAACTGCCATATCACGCGAACGGATTGACCAATCCGCAAAATTTCTGTTGCATCTGAAAGTAGAAGCTCGCCCGATTACAACGGTATGTGTACTCTTCCCCTAGGCCATTCTAGTTAATCGTTTCGAGCATCAGAACTGCAAAAATTTTGAGTTTCTCAAGCGTTTCTTACCTCCAAACTGCCATATCTCGCGAACGGATTGACCAATCCGCAAAATTTCTGTTGCATCTGAAAGTAGAAGCTCGCCCGATTACAACGGTATGTGTAGTTTTCCCCTAGGCCGTTCTGGTTATTCGTTCGAGCATCAGAACTGCGACAATTTTGAATTTCTCAAGCGTTTCTTACCTCCAAACTGTCATATCACGCGAACGGATTGACCAATCCGCAAAATTTCTGTTGCATCTGAAAGTAGAAGCTCCCCCGATTACAACGGTATGTGTACTCTTCCCCTAGGCCGTTCTAGTTTTTCGTTTCGAGCATCAGAACTGCGAAAATTTTGAGTTTCTCAAGCGTTTCTTACATCCAAACTGCCATATCTCGCGAACGGATTGACCAATCCGCAAAATTTCTGTTGCATCTGAAAGTAGAAACTCGCCCGATTACAACGGCATGCGTAGTTTTCCCCTAGGCCGTTCTAGTTATTCGTTTCGAGCATCAGAACTGCGAAAATTTTGAGTTTCTCAAGCGTTTCTTACCTCCAAACTGTCATATCTCGCGAACGGATTGACAAATCCGCAAAATTTCTTTTGCATCTGAAAGTAGAAACTCGCCCGATTACATCGGCATGCGTAGTTTTCCCCTAGGCCGTTCTAGTTATTCGTTTCGAGCATCAGAACTGCGAAAATTTTGAGTTTCTCAAGCGTCTCTAACCTCCAAACTGCCATATCACGCGAACGGATTGACCAATCCGCAAAATTTCTGTTGCATCTGAAAGTAGAAGCTCGCCCGATTACAACGGTATGTGTACTCTTCCCCTAGGCCATTCTAGTTAATCGTTTCGAGCATCAGAACTGCAAAAATTTTGAGTTTCTCAAGCGTTTCTTACCTCCAAACTGCCATATCTCGCGAACGGATTGACCAATCCGCAAAATTTCTGTTGCATCTGAAAGTAGAAGCTCGCCCGATTACAACGGTATGTGTACTCTTCCCCTAGGCCATTCCAGTTAATCGTTTCGAGCATCACAACTGCGAAAATTTTGAGTTCCTCAAGCGTTTCTTACATCCAAACTGCCATATCTCGCGAACGGATTGACCAATCCGCAAAATTTCTGTTGCATCTGAAAGTAGAAACTCGCCCGATTACAACGGCATGAGTAGTTTTCCCCTAGGCCGTTCTAGTTATTCGTTTCGAGCATCAGAACTGCGAAAATTTTGAGTTTCTCAAGCGTTTCTTACCTCCAAACTGCCACATCTCGCTAACGGATTGGCCAATCCGCAAAATTTCTGTTGCCTCTGAAGGTAGAAACTCGCCCAATTACCGCGCTATGTGTACTTTTCCCCTAGGCCGTTCTAGTTTTTCGTTTCGAGCATCAGAACTGCGAAAATTTTCAGTTTCTCAAGCGTCTCTTACCTCCAAACTGCCATATCTCGCGAACGCATTGACCAATTCGCAAAATTTCTGTTGCATCTGAAAGTACAAACTCGCCCGATTACAACGGTATGTGTTGTTTTCCCCTAGGCCGTTCTAGTTATTCGTTTCGAGCATCAGAACTGCGAAAATTTTGAGTTTCTCAAGCGTTTCTTACCTCCAAACTGCCATATCTCGCGAACGGATTGACCAATCCGCAAAATTTCTGTTGCATCTGAAAGTAGAAACTCGCCCGATTACAACGGCGTGCATAGTTTTCCCCTAGGCCGATCTACTTATTCGTTTCGAGCATGAGAACTGCGAAAATTTTCAGTTTCTCAAGCGTCTCTTACCTCCAAGCTGCCATATCTCGCGAACGGATTGACCAATTCGCAAAATTTCTGTTGCATCTGAAAGTACAAACTCGCACGATTACAACGGTATGTGTTGTTTTCCCCTAGGCCGTTCTAGTTATTCGTTTCGAGCATCAGAACTGTGAAAATTTTGAGTTTCTCAAGCGTTTCTGACCTCCAAACTGTCATATCTCGCGAACGGATTGACAAATCCGCAAAATTTCTTTTGCATCTGAAAGTAGAAACTCGCTCGATTACATCGGCATGCGTAGTTTTCCCCTAGGCCGTTCTAGTTATTCGTTTCGAGCATCAGAACTGCGAAAATTTTGAGTTTCTCAAGCGTCTCTTACCTCCAAACTGCCATATCTCGCGAACGGATTGACCAATTCTCAAAATTTCTGTTGCATCTGAAAGTACAAACTCGCCCGATTACAACGGTATGTGTAGTTTTCCCCTAGGCCGTTCTGGTTATTCGTTCGAGCATCAGAACTGCGACAATTTTGAATTTCTCAAGCGTTTCTTACCTCCAAACTGTCATATCACGCGAACGGATTGACCAATCCGCAAAATTTCTGTTGCATCTGAAAGTAGAAGCTCCCCCGATTACAACGGTATGTGTACTCTTCCCCTAGGCCGTTCTAGTTTTTCGTTTCGAGCATCAGAACTGCGAAAATTTTGAGTTTCTCAAGCGTTTCTTACATCCAAACTGCCATATCTCGCGAACGGATTGACCAATCCGCAAAATTTCTGTTGCATCTGAAAGTAGAAACTCGCCCGATTACATCGGCATGCGTAGTTTTCCCCTAGGCCGTTCTAGTTATTCGTTTCGAGCATCAGAACTGCGAAAATTTTGAGTTTCTCAAGCGTCTCTAACCTCCAAACTGCCATATCACGCGAACGGATTGACCAATCCGCAAAATTTCTGTTGCATCTGAAAGTAGAAGCTCGCCCGATTACAACGGTATGTGTACTCTTCCCCTAGGCCATTCTAGTTAATCGTTTCGAGCATCAGAACTGCAAAAATTTTGAGTTTCTCAAGCGTTTCTTACCTCCAAACTGCCATATCTCGCGAACGGATTGACCAATCCGCAAAATTTCTGTTGCATCTGAAAGTAGAAGCTCGCCCGATTACAACGGTATGTGTACTCTTCCCCTAGGCCATTCCAGTTAATCGTTTCGAGCATCACAACTGCGAAAATTTTGAGTTCCTCAAGCGTTTCTTACATCCAAACTGCCATATCTCGCGAACGGATTGACCAATCCGCAAAATTTCTGTTGCATCTGAAAGTAGAAACTCGCCCGATTACAACGGCATGAGTAGTTTTCCCCTAGGCCGTTCTAGTTATTCGTTTGGAGCATCAGAACTGCGAAAATTTTGAGTTTCTCAAGCGTTTCTTACCTCCAAACTGCCACATCTCGCTAACGGATTGGCCAATCCGCAAAATTTCTGTTGCCTCTGAAGGTAGAAACTCGCCCAATTACCGCGCTATGTGTAGTTTTCCCCTAGGCCGTTCTAGTTTTTCGTTTCGAGCATCAGAACTGCGAAAATTTTCAGTCTCTCAAGCGTCTCTTACCTCCAAACTGCCATATCTCGCGAACGCATTGACCAATTCGCAAAATTTCTGTTGCATCTGAAAGTACAAACTCGCCCGATTACAACGGTATGTGTTGTTTTCCCCTAGGCCGTTCTAGTTATTCGTTTCGAGCATCAGAACTGCGAAAATTTTGAGTTTCTCAAGCGTTTCTTACCTCCAAACTGCCATATCTCGCGAACGGATTGACCAATCCGCAAAATTTCTGTTGCATCTGAAAGTAGAAACTCGCCCGATTACAACGGCGTGCATAGTTTTCCCCTAGGCCGATCTACTTATTCGTTTCGAGCATGAGAACTGCGAAAATTTTCAGTTTCTCAAGCGTCTCTTACCTCCAAGCTGCCATATCTCGCGAACGGATTGACCAATTCGCAAAATTTCTGTTGCATCTGAAAGTACAAACTCGCACGATTACAACGGTATGTGTTGTTTTCCCCTAGGCCGTTCTAGTTATTCGTTTCGAGCATCAGAACTGTGAAAATTTTGAGTTTCTCAAGCGTTTCTGACCTCCAAACTGTCATATCTCGCGAACGGATTGACAAATCCGCAAAATTTCTTTTGCATCTGAAAGTAGAAACTCGCTCGATTACATCGGCATGCGTAGTTTTCCCCTAGGCCGTTCTAGTTATTCGTTTCGAGCATCAGAACTGCGAAAATTTTGAGTTTCTCAAGCGTCTCTTACCTCCAAACTGCCATATCTCGCGAACGGATTGACCAATTCTCAAAATTTCTGTTGCATCTGAAAGTACAAACTCGCCCGATTACAACGGTATGTGTAGTTTTCCCCTAGGCCGTTCTGGTTATTCGTTCGAGCATCAGAACTGCGACAATTTTGAATTTCTCAAGCGTTTCTTACCTCCAAACTGTCATATCACGCGAACGGATTGACCAATCCGCAAAATTTCTGTTGCATCTGAAAGTAGAAGCTCCCCCGATTACAACGGTATGTGTACTCTTCCCCTAGGCCGTTCTAGTTTTTCGTTTCGAGCATCAGAACTGCGAAAATTTTGAGTTTCTCAAGCGTTTCTTACATCCAAACTGCCATATCTCGCGAACGGATTGACCAATCCGCAAAATTTCTGTTGCATCTGAAAGTAGAAACTCGCCCGATTACATCGGCATGCGTAGTTTTCCCCTAGGCCGTTCTAGTTATTCGTTTCGAGCATCAGAACTGCGAAAATTTTGAGTTTCTCAAGCGTCTCTAACCTCCAAACTGCCATATCACGCGAACGGATTGACCAATCCGCAAAATTTCTGTTGCATCTGAAAGTAGAAGCTCGCCCGATTACAACGGTATGTGTACTCTTCCCCTAGGCCATTCTAGTTAATCGTTTCGAGCATCAGAACTGCAAAAATTTTGAGTTTCTCAAGCGTTTCTTACCTCCAAACTGCCATATCTCGCGAACGGATTGACCAATCCGCAAAATTTCTGTTGCATCTGAAAGTAGAAGCTCGCCCGATTACAACGGTATGTGTACTCTTCCCCTAGGCCATTCCAGTTAATCGTTTCGAGCATCACAACTGCGAAAATTTTGAGTTCCTCAAGCGTTTCTTACATCCAAACTGCCATATCTCGCGAACGGATTGACCAATCCGCAAAATTTCTGTTGCATCTGAAAGTAGAAACTCGCCCGATTACAACGGCATGAGTAGTTTTCCCCTAGGCCGTTCTAGTTATTCGTTTGGAGCATCAGAACTGCGAAAATTTTGAGTTTCTCAAGCGTTTCTTACCTCCAAACTGCCACATCTCGCTAACGGATTGGCCAATCCGCAAAATTTCTGTTGCCTCTGAAGGTAGAAACTCGCCCAATTACCGCGCTATGTGTAGTTTTCCCCTAGGCCGTTCTAGTTTTTCGTTTCGAGCATCAGAACTGCGAAAATTTTCAGTCTCTCAAGCGTCTCTTACCTCCAAACTGCCATATCTCGCGAACGCATTGACCAATTCGCAAAATTTCTGTTGCATCTGAAAGTACAAACTCGCCCGATTACAACGGTATGTGTTGTTTTCCCCTAGGCCGTTCTAGTTATTCGTTTCGAGCATCAGAACTGCGAAAATTTTGAGTTTCTCAAGCGTTTCTTACCTCCAAACTGCCATATCTCGCGAACGGATTGACCAATCCGCAAAATTTCTGTTGCATCTGAAAGTAGAAACTCGCCCGATTACAACGGCGTGCATAGTTTTCCCCTAGGCCGATCTACTTATTCGTTTCGAGCATGAGAACTGCGAAAATTTTCAGTTTCTCAAGCGTCTCTTACCTCCAAGCTGCCATATCTCGCGAACGGATTGACCAATTCGCAAAATTTCTGTTGCATCTGAAAGTACAAACTCGCACGATTACAACGGTATGTGTTGTTTTCCCCTAGGCCGTTCTAGTTATTCGTTTCGAGCATCAGAACTGTGAAAATTTTGAGTTTCTCAAGCGTTTCTGACCTCCAAACTGTCATATCTCGCGAACGGATTGACAAATCCGCAAAATTTCTTTTGCATCTGAAAGTAGAAACTCGCTCGATTACACCGGCATGCGTAGTTTTCCCCTAGGCCGTTCTAGTTATTCGTTTCGAGCATCAGAACTGCGAAAATTTTGAGTTTCTCAAGCGTCTCTTACCTCCAAACTGCCATATCTCGCGAACGGATTGACCAATTCTCAAAATTTCTGTTGCATCTGAAAGTACAAACTCGCCCGATTACAACGGTATGTGTAGTTTTCCCCTAGGCCGTTCTGGTTATTCGTTCGAGCATCAGAACTGCGACAATTTTGAATTTCTCAAGCGTTTCTTACCTCCAAACTGTCATATCACGCGAACGGATTGACCAATCCGCAAAATTTCTGTTGCATCTGAAAGTAGAAGCTCCCCCGATTACAACGGTATGTGTACTCTTCCCCTAGGCCGTTCTAGTTTTTCGTTTCGAGCATCAGAACTGCGAAAATTTTGAGTTTCTCAAGCGTTTCTTACATCCAAACTGCCATATCTCGCGAACGGATTGACCAATCCGCAAAATTTCTGTTGCATCTGAAAGTAGAAACTCGCCCGATTACATCGGCATGCGTAGTTTTCCCCTAGGCCGTTCTAGTTATTCGTTTCGAGCATCAGAACTGCGAAAATTTTGAGTTTCTCAAGCGTCTCTAACCTCCAAACTGCCATATCACGCGAACGGATTGACCAATCCGCAAAATTTCTGTTGCATCTGAAAGTAGAAGCTCGCCCGATTACAACGGTATGTGTACTCTTCCCCTAGGCCTTTCTAGTTAATCGTTTCGAGCATCAGAACTGCAAAAATTTTGAGTTTCTCAAGCGTTTCTTACCTCCAAACTGCCATATCTCGCGAACGGATTGACCAATCCGCAAAATTTCTGTTGCATCTGAAAGTAGAAGCTCGCCCGATTACAACGGTATGTGTACTCTTCCCCTAGGCCATTCCAGTTAATCGTTTCGAGCATCACAACTGCGAAAATTTTGAGTTCCTCAAGCGTTTCTTACATCCAAACTGCCATATCTCGCGAACGGATTGACCAATCCGCAAAATTTCTGTTGCATCTGAAAGTAGAAACTCGCCCGATTACAACGGCATGAGTAGTTTTCCCCTAGGCCGTTCTAGTTATTCGTTTCGAGCATCAGAACTGCGAAAATTTTGAGTTTCTCAAGCGTTTCTTACCTCCAAACTGCCACATCTCGCTAACGGATTGGCCAATCCGCAAAATTTCTGTTGCATCTGAAGGTAGAAACTCGCCCGATTACAACGGCATGCGTAGTTTTCCCCTAGGCCGTTCTAGTTATTCGTTTCGAGCATCAGAACTGCGAAAATTTTGAGTTTCTCAAGCGTCTCTAACCTCCAAACTGCCATATCACGCGAACGGATTGACCAATCCGCAAAATTTCTGTTGCATCTGAAAGTAGAAGCTCGCCCGATTACAACGGTATGTGTACTCTTCCCCTAGGCCATTCTAGTTAATCGTTTCGAGCATCAGAACTGCGAAAATTTTGAGTTTCTCAAGCGTTTCTTACCTCCAAACTGCCATATCTCGCGAACGGATTGACCAATCCGCAAAATTTCTGTTGCATCTGAAAGTAGAAACTCGCCCGATTACAACGGTACCTGTAGTTTTCCCCTAGGCTGTTCTAGTTTTTCGTTTCGAGCATCAGAACTGCGAAAATTTTGAGTTTCTCAAGCGTTTCTTACATCCAAACTGCCATATCTCGCGAACGGATTGACCAATCCGCAAAATTTCTGTTGCATCTGAAAGTAGAAACTCGCCCGATTACAACGGCATGCGTAGTTTTCCCCTAGGCCGTTCTAGTTATTCGTTTCGAGCATCAGAACTGCGAAAATTTTGTGTTTCTCAAGCGTTTCTTACCTCCAAACTGCCATATCTCGCGAACGGATTGACCAATCCGCAAAATTTCTGTTGCATCTGAAAGTAGATACTCGCCCGATTACAACCGTATGTGTTGTTTTCCCCTAGGCCGTTCTAGTTATTCGTTTCGAGCATCAGAACTGTGAAAATTTTGAGTTTCTCAAGCGTTTCTTACCTCCAAACTGTCATATCACGCGAACGGATTGACAAATCCGCAAAATTTCTTTTGCATCTGAAAGTAGAAACTCGCTCGATTACATCGGCATGCGTAGTTTTCCCCTAGGCCGTTCTAGTTATTCGTTTCGAGCATCAGAACTGCGAAAATTTTGAGTTTCTCAAGCGTCTCTTACCTCCAAACTGCCATATCTCGCGAACGGATTGACCAATTCGCAAAATTTCTGTTGCATCTGAAAGTACAAACTCGCCCGATTACAACGGTATGTGTAGTTTTCCCCTAGGCCGTTCTGGTTATTCGTTCGAGCATCAGAACTGCGACAATTTTGAATTTCTCAAGCGTTTCTTACCTCCAAACAGTCATATCACGCGAACGGATTGACCAATCCGCAAAATTTCTGTTGCATCTGAAAGTAGAAACTCGCCCGATTACAACGGTATCTGTAGTTTTCCCCTAGGCCGTTCTAGTTATTCGTTTCGAGCATCAGAACTGCGAAAATTTTGAGTTTCTCAAGCGTTTCTTACCTCCAAACTGCCATATCTCGCGAACGGATTGACCAATCCGCAAAATTTCTTTTGCATCTGAAAGTAGAAACTCGCTCGATTACATCGGCATGCGTAGTTTTCCCCTAGGCCGTTCTAGTTATTCGTTTCGAGCATCAGAACTGCGAAAATTTTGAGTTTCTCAAGCGTCTCTTACCTCCAAACTGCCATATCTCGCGAACGGATTGACCAGTTCGCAAAATTTCTGTTGCATCTGAAAGTACAAACTCGCCCGATTACAACGGTATGTGTAGTTTTCCCCTAGGCCGTTCTGGTTATTCGTTCGAGCATCAGAACTGCGACAATTTTGAATTTCTCAAGCGTTTCTTACCTCCAAACTGTCATATCACGCGAACGGATTGACCAATCCGCAAAATTTCGGTTGCATCTGAAAGTAGAAGCTCCCCCGATTACAACGGTATGTGTACTCTTCCCCTAGGCCGTTCTAGTTTTTCGTTTCGAGCATCAGAACTGCGAAAATTTTGAGTTTCTCAAGCGTTTCTTACATCCAAACTGCCATATCTCGCGAACGGATTGACCAATCCGCAAAATTTCTGTTGCATCTGAAAGTAGAAACTCGCCCGATTACAACGGCATGCGTAGTTTTCCCCTAGGCCGTTCTAGTTATTCGTTTCGAGCATCAGAACTGCGAAAATTTTGAGTTTCTCAAGCGTTTCTTACCTCCAAACTGCCACATCTCGCGAACGGATTGACAAATCCGCAAAATTTCTGTTGCATCTGAAAGTAGAAGCTCGCCCGATTACAACGGTATGTGTACTCTTCCCCTAGGCCATTCTAGTTAATCGTTTCGAGCATCAGAACTGCGAAAATTTTGAGTTTCTCAAGCGTTTCTTACCTCCAAACTGCCATATCTCGCGAACGGATTGACCAATCCGCAAAATTTCTGTTGCATCTGAAAGTAGAAACTCGCCCGATTACAACGGTACCTGTAGTTTTCCCCTAGGCTGTTCTAGTTTTTCGTTTCGAGCATCAGAACTGCGAAAATTTTGAGTTTCTCAAGCGTTTCTTACATCCAAACTGCCATATCTCGCGAACGGATTGACCAATCCGCAAAATTTCTGTTGCATCTGAAAGTAGAAACTCGCCCGATTACAACGGCATGCGTAGTTTTCCCCTAGGCCATTCTAGTTAATCGTTTCGAGCATCAGAACTGCAAAAATTTTGAGTTTCTCAAGCGTTTCTTACCTCCAAACTGCCATATCTCGCGAACGGATTGACCAATCCGCAAAATTTCTGTTGCATCTGAAAGTAGAAGCTCGCCCGATTACAACGGTATGTGTACTCTTCCCCTAGGCCATTCCAGTTAATCGTTTCGAGCATCACAACTGCGAAAATTTTGAGTTCCTCAAGCGTTTCTTACATCCAAACTGCCATATCTCGCGAACGGATTGACCAATCCGCAAAATTTCTGTTGCATCTGAAAGTAGAAACTCGCCCGATTACAACGGCATGAGTAGTTTTCCCCTAGGCCGTTCTAGTTATTCGTTTCGAGCATCAGAACTGCGAAAATTTTGAGTTTCTCAAGCGTTTCTTACCTCCAAACTGCCACATCTCGCTAACGGATTGGCCAATCCGCAAAATTTCTGTTGCATCTGAAGGTAGAAACTCGCCCGATTACAACGGCATGCGTAGTTTTCCCCTAGGCCGTTCTAGTTATTCGTTTCGAGCATCAGAACTGCGAAAATTTTGAGTTTCTCAAGCGTTTCTAACCTCCAAACTGCCATATCACGCGAACGGATTGACCAATCCGCAAAATTTCTGTTGCATCTGAAAGTAGAAGCTCGCCCGATTACAACGGTATGTGTACTCTTCCCCTAGGCCATTCTAGTTAATCGTTTCGAGCATCAGAACTGCGAAAATTTTGAGTTTCTCAAGCGTTTCTTACCTCCAAACTGCCATATCTCGCGAACGGATTGACCAATCCGCAAAATTTCTGTTGCATCTGAAAGTAGAAACTCGCCCGATTACAACGGTACCTGTAGTTTTCCCCTAGGCTGTTCTAGTTTTTCGTTTCGAGCATCAGAACTGCGAAAATTTTGAGTTTCTCAAGCGTTTCTTACATCCAAACTGCCATATCTCGCGAACGGATTGACCAATCCGCAAAATTTCTGTTGCCTCTGAAGGTAGAAACTCGCCAAATTACCGCGCTATGTGTACTTTTCCCCTAGGCCGTTCTAGTTTTTCGTTTCGAGCATCAGAACTGCGAAAATTTTCAGTTTCTCAAGCGTCTCTTACCTCCAAACTGCCATATCTCGCGAACGCATTGACCAATTCGCAAAATTTCTGTTGCATCTGAAAGTACAAACTCGCCCGATTACAACGGTATGTGTTGTTTTCCCCTAGGCCGTTCTAGTTATTCGTTTCGAGCATCAGAACTGCGAAAATTTTGAGTTTCTCAAGCGTTTCTTACCTCCAAACTGCCATATCTCGCGAACGGATTGACCAATCCGCAAAATTTCTGTTGCATCTGAAAGTAGAAACTCGCCCGATTACAACGGCGTGCATAGTTTTCCCCTAGGCCGATCTACTTATTCGTTTCGAGCATGAGAACTGCGAAAATTTTCAGTTTCTCAAGCGTCTCTTACCTCCAAGCTGCCATATCTCGCGAACGGATTGACCAATTCGCAAAATTTCTGTTGCATCTGAAAGTACAAACTCGCCCGATTACAACGGTATGTGTTGTTTTCCCCTAGGCCGTTCTAGTTATTCGTTTCGAGCATCAGAACTGTGAAAATTTTGAGTTTCTCAAGCGTTTCTGACTTCCAAACTGTCATATCTCGCGAACGGATTGACAAATCCGCAAAATTTCTTTTGCATCTGAAAGTAGAAACTCGCTCGATTACATCGGCATGCGTAGTTTTCCCCTAGGCCGTTCTAGTTATTCGTTTCGAGCATCAGAACTGCGAAAATTTTGAGTTTCTCAAGCGTCTCTTACCTCCAAACTGCCATATCTCGCGAACGGATTGACCAATCCGGAAAATTTCTGTTACATCTGAAAGTAGATACTCGCCCGATTACAACCGTATGTGTTGTTTTCCCCTAGGCCGTTCTAGTTATTCGTTTCGAGCATCAGAACTGCGAAAATTTTGAGTTTCTCAAGCGTTTCATACCTCCAAACTGTCATATCTCGCGAACGGATTGACCAATCCGCAAAATTTCTGTTGCCTCTGAAGGTAGAAACTCGCCCAATTACCGCGCTATGTGTACTTTTCCCCTAGGCCGTTCTAGTTTTTCGTTTCGAGCATCAGAACTGCGAAAATTTTCAGTTTCTCAAGCGTCTCTTACCTCCAAACTGCCATATCTCGCGAACGCATTGACCAATCCGCAAAATTTCTGTTGCATCTGAAAGTAGAAACTCGCCCGATTACAACGGCATGCGTAGTTTTCCCCTAGGCCGTTCTAGTTATTCGTTTCGAGCATCAGAACTGCGAAAATTTTGAGTTTCTTAAGCGATTCTTACCTCCAAACTGCCATATCTCGCGAACGGATTGACCAATCCGCAAAATTTCTGTTGCATCTGAAAGTAGAAACTCGCCCGATTACAACGGTATGTGTTGTTTTCCCCTAGGCCGTTCTAGTTATTCGTTTCGAGCATCAGAACTGCGAAAATTTTGAGTTTCTCAATCGTTTCTTACCTCCAAAGTGCCATATCTCGCGAACGGATTGACCAATTCGCAAAATTTCTATTGCATCTGAAAGTAGAAACTCGCCCGATTACAACGGTATGTGTAGTCTTCCCCTAGGCCATTCTAGTTAATCGTTTCGAGCATCAGAACTGCGAAAATTTTGAGTTCCTCAAGCGTTTCTTACATCCAAACTGCCATATCTCGCGAACGGATTGACCAATCCGCAAAATTTCTGTTGCATCTGAAAGTAGAAACTCGCCCGATTACAACGGCGTGCGTAGTTTTCCCCTAGGCTGTTCTAGTTATTCGTTTCGAGCATCAGAACTGCGAAAATTTTCAGTTTCTCAAGCGTCTCTTACCTCCAAACTGCCATATCTCGCGAACGGATTGACCAATTCGCAAAATTTCTGTTGCATCTGAAAGTACAAACTCGCCCGATTACAACGGTATGTGTTGTTTTCTGCTAGGCAGTTCTAGTTATTCGTTTCGAGCATCAGAACTGCGAAAATTTTGAGTTTCTCAAGCGTTTCTTACCTCCAAACTGTCATATCTCGCGAACGGATTGACCAATCCGCAAATTTTCTGTTGCCTCTGAAGGTAGAAACTCGCCCAATTACCGCGCTATGTGTACTTTTCTCCTAGGCCGCTCGAGTTTTTCGTTTCGAGCATCAGAACTGCGAAAATTTTCAGTTTCTCAAGCGTCTCTTACATCCAAACTGCCATATCTCGCGAACGGATTGACCAATTCGCAAAATTTCTGTTGCATCTGAAGGTAGAAACTCGCCCAATTACCGCGCTATGTGTACTTTTCCCCTAGGCCGTTCTAGTTTTTCGTTTCGAGCATCAGAACTGCGAAAATTTTGAGTTTCTCAAGCGTTTCTTACATCCAAACTGCCATATCTCGCTAACGGATTGACCAATCCGCAAAATTTCTGTTGCATCTGAAAGTAGAAACTCGCCCGATTACAACCGTATGTGTTGTTTTCCCCTAGGCCGTTCTAGTTATTCGTTTCGAGCATCAGAACTGCGAAAATTTTGAGTTTCTTAAGCGATTCTTACCTCCAAACTGCCATATCTCGCGAACGGATTGACCAATCCGCAAAATTTCTGTTGCATCTGAAAGTAGAAACTCGCCCGATCACAACGGTATGTGTTGTTTTCCCCTAGGCCGTTCTAGTTATTCGTTTCGAGCATCAGAACTGCGAAAATTTTGAGTTTCTCAATCGTTTCTTACCTCCAAAGTGCCATATCTCGCGAACGGATTGACCAATTCGCAAAATTTCTATTGCATCTGAAAGTAGAAACTCGCCCGATTACAACGGTATGTGTAGTCTTCCCCTAGGCCATTCTAGTTAATCGTTTCGAGCATCAGAACTGCGAAAATTTTGAGTTCCTCAAGCGTTTCTTACATCCAAACTGCCATATCTCGCGAACGGATTGACCAATCCGCAAAATTTCTGTTGCATCTGAAAGTAGAAACTCGCCCGATTACAACGGCGTGCGTAGTTTTCCCCTAGGCTGTTCTAGTTATTCGTTTCGAGCATCAGAACTGCGAAAATTTTCAGTTTCTCAAGCGTTTCTTACCTCCAAACTACCATATCACGCGAACGGATTGACCAATCCGCAAAATTTCTGTTGCATCTGAAAGTAGAAACTCGCCCGATTACAACGGTATGTGTACTTTTCCCCTAGGCCGTTCTAGTTTTTCGTGTCGAGCATCAGAAATGCAAAAATTTCGAGTTTCCCAAGCGTTTCTTACATCCAAACTGTCATATCTCGCGGACGGATTGACAAATCCGCAAAATTTCTTTTGCATCTGAAAGTAGAAACTCGCCCGATTACATCGGCATGCGTAGTTTTCCCCTAGACCGTTCTAGTTATTCGTTTCGAGCATCAGAACTGCGAAAATTTTGAGTTTCTCAAGCGTCTCTTACCTCCAAACTGCCATATCTCGCGAACGGATTGACCAATTCGCAAAATTTCTGTTGCATCTGAAAGTACAAACTCGCCCGATTACAACGGTATGTGTTGTTTTCTCCTAGGCAGTTCTAGTTATTCGTTTCGAGCATCAGAACTGCGAAAATTTTGAGTTTCTCAAGCGTTTCTTACCTCCAAACTGTCATATCTCGCGAACGGATTGACCAATCCGCAAATTTTCTGTTGCCTCTGAAGGTAGAAACTCGCCCAATTACCGCGCTATGTGTACTTTTCTCCTAGGCCGCTCGAGTTTTTCGTTTCGAGCATCAGAACTGCGAAAATTTTCAGTTTCTCAAGCGTCTCTTACATCCAAACTGCCATATCTCGCGAACGGATTGACCAATTCGCAAAATTTCTGTTGCATCTGAAGGTAGAAACTCGCCCAATTACCGCGCTATGTGTACTTTTCCCCTAGGCCGTTCTAGTTTTTCGTGTCGAGCATCAGAACTGCGAAAATTTTGAGTTTCTCAAGCGTTTCTTACCTCCAAACTGCCATATCTCGCGAAAGGATTGACCAATCCGCAAAATTTCTGTTGCATCTGAAAGTAGAAACTCGCCCGATTACAACGGTATCTGTAGTTTTCCCCTAGGCCGTTCTAGTTTTTCGTTTCGAGCGTCAGAACTGCGAAAATTTTGAGTTTCTCAAGCGTTTCTTACATCCAAACTGCCATATCTCGCTAACGGATTGACCAATCCGCAAAATTTCTGTTGCATCTGAAAGTAGAAACTCGCCCGATTACAACGGCATGCGTAGTTTTCCCCTAGGCCGTTCTAGTTATTCGTTTCGAGCATCAGAACTGCGAAAATTTTGAGTTTCTCAAGCGTTTCTTACCTCCAAACTGCCATATCTCGCGAACGGATTGACCAATCCGCAAAATTTCTGTTGCCTCTGAAGGTAGAAACTCGCCCAATTACCGCGCTATGTGTACTTTTCTCCTAGGCCGCTCTAGTTTTTCGTTTCGAGCATCAGAACTGCGAAAATTTTCAGTTCCTCAAGCGTCTCTTACATCCAAACTGCCATATCTCGCGAACGGATTGACCAATTCGCAAAATTTCTTTTGCATCTGAAAGTACAAACTCGCCCGATTACAACGGTATGTGTTGTTTTCCCCTAGGCCGTTCTAGTTATTCGTTTCGAGCATCAGAACTGCGAAAATTTTGAGTTTCTCAAGCGTTTCTTACATCCAAACTGCCATATCTCGCGAACGGATTGACCAATCCGCAAAATTTCTGTTGCATCTGAAAGTAGAAACTCGCCCGATTACAACGGCATGCGTAGTTTTCCCCTAGGCCGTTCTAGTTATTCGTTTCGAGCATCAGAACTGCGAAAATTTTGAGTTTCTCAAGCGTTTCTTACCTCCAAACTGCCATATCTCGCGAACGGATTGACCAATCCGCAAAATTTCTGTTGCTTCTGAAAGTAGATACTCGCCCGATTACAACCGTATGTGTTGTTTTCCCCTAGGCCGTTCTAGTTATTCGTTTCGAGCATCAGAACTGCGAAAATTTTGAGTTTCTCAAGCGTTTCATACCTCCAAACTGTCATATCTCGCGAACGGATTGACCAATCCGCAAAATTTCTGTTGCCTCTGAAGGTAGAAACTCGCCCAATTACCGCGCTATGTGTACTTTTCCCCTAGGCCGTTCTAGTTTTTCGTTTCGAGCATCAGAACTGCGAAAATTTTCAGTTTCTCAAGCGTCTCTTACCTCCAAACTGCCATATCTCGCGAACGCATTGACCAATCCGCAAAATTTCTGTTGCATCTGAAAGTAGAAACTCGCCCGATTACAACGGCATGCGTAGTTTTCCCCTAGGCCGTTCTAGTTATTCGTTTCGAGCATCAGAACTGCGAAAATTTTGAGTTTCTTAAGCGATTCTTACCTCCAAACTGCCATATCTCGCGAACGGATTGACCAATCCGCAAAATTTCTGTTGCATCTGAAAGTAGAAACTCGCCCGATTACAACGGCATGCGTAGTTTTCCCCTAGGCCGTTCTAGTTATTCGTTTCGAGCATCAGAACTGCGAAAATTTTGAGTTTCTCAAGCGTTTCTTACCTCCAAACTGCCATATCTCGCGAACGGATTGACCAATCCGCAAAATTTCTGTTGCATCTGAAAGTAGATACTCGCCCGATTACAACCGTATGTGTTGTTTTCCCCTAGGCCGTTCTAGTTATTCGTTTCGAGCATCAGAACTGCGAAAATTTTGAGTTTCTCAAGCGTTTCATACCTCCAAACTGTCATATCTCGCGAACGGATTGACCAATCCGCAAAATTTCTGTTGCCTCTGAAGGTAGAAACTCGCCCAATTACCGCGCTATGTGTACTTTTCCCCTAGGCCGTTCTAGTTTTTCGTTTCGAGCATCAGAACTGCGAAAATTTTCAGTTTCTCAAGCGTCTCTTACCTCCAAACTGCCATATCTCGCGAACGCATTGACCAATCCGCAAAATTTCTGTTGCATCTGAAAGTAGAAACTCGCCCGATTACAACGGCATGCGTAGTTTTCCCCTAGGCCGTTCTAGTTATTCGTTTCGAGCATCAGAACTGCGAAAATTTTGAGTTTCTTAAGCGATTCTTACCTCCAAACTGCCATATCTCGCGAACGGATTGACCAATCCGCAAAATTTCTGTTGCATCTGAAAGTAGAAACTCGCCCGATTACAACGGTATGTGTTGTTTTCCCCTAGGCCGTTCTAGTTATTCGTTTCGAGCATCAGAACTGCGAAAATTTTGAGTTTCTCAATCGTTTCTTACCTCCAAAGTGCCATATCTCGCGAACGGATTGACCAATTCGCAAAATTTCTATTGCATCTGAAAGTAGAAACTCGCCCGATTACAACGGTATGTGTAGTCTTCCCCTAGGCCATTCTAGTTAATCGTTTCGAGCATCAGAACTGCGAAAATTTTGAGTTCCTCAAGCGTTTCTTACATCCAAACTGCCATATCTCGCGAACGGATTGACCAATCCGCAAAATTTCTGTTGCATCTGAAAGTAGAAACTCGCCCGATTACAACGGCGTGCGTAGTTTTCCCCTAGGCTGTTCTAGTTATTCGTTTCGAGCATCAGAACTGCGAAAATTTTCAGTTTCTCAAGCGTTTCTTACCTCCAAACTACCATATCACGCGAACGGATTGACCAATCCGCAAAATTTCTGTTGCATCTGAAAGTAGAAACTCGCCCGATTACAACGGTATGTGTACTTTTCCCCTAGGCCGTTCTAGTTTTTCGTGTCGAGCATCAGAAATGCAAAAATTTCGAGTTTCCCAAGCGTTTCTTACATCCAAACTGTCATATCTCGCGGACGGATTGACAAATCCGCAAAATTTCTTTTGCATCTGAAAGTAGAAACTCGCCCGATTACATCGGCATGCGTAGTTTTCCCCTAGACCGTTCTAGTTATTCGTTTCGAGCATCAGAACTGCGAAAATTTTGAGTTTCTCAAGCGTCTCTTACCTCCAAACTGCCATATCTCGCGAACGGATTGACCAATTCGCAAAATTTCTGTTGCATCTGAAAGTACAAACTCGCCCGATTACAACGGTATGTGTTGTTTTCTCCTAGGCAGTTCTAGTTATTCGTTTCGAGCATCAGAACTGCGAAAATTTTGAGTTTCTCAAGCGTTTCTTACCTCCAAACTGTCATATCTCGCGAACGGATTGACCAATCCGCAAATTTTCTGTTGCCTCTGAAGGTAGAAACTCGCCCAATTACCGCGCTATGTGTACTTTTCTCCTAGGCCGCTCGAGTTTTTCGTTTCGAGCATCAGAACTGCGAAAATTTTCAGTTTCTCAAGCGTCTCTTACATCCAAACTGCCATATCTCGCGAACGGATTGACCAATTCGCAAAATTTCTGTTGCATCTGAAGGTAGAAACTCGCCCAATTACCGCGCTATGTGTACTTTTCCCCTAGGCCGTTCTAGTTTTTCGTGTCGAGCATCAGAACTGCGAAAATTTTGAGTTTCTCAAGCGTTTCTTACCTCCAAACTGCCATATCTCGCGAAAGGATTGACCAATCCGCAAAATTTCTGTTGCATCTGAAAGTAGAAACTCGCCCGATTACAACGGTATCTGTAGTTTTCCCCTAGGCCGTTCTAGTTTTTCGTTTCGAGCGTCAGAACTGCGAAAATTTTGAGTTTCTCAAGCGTTTCTTACATCCAAACTGCCATATTTCGCTAACGGATTGACCAATCCGCAAAATTTCTGTTGCATCTGAAAGTAGAAACTCGCCCGATTACAACGGCATGCGTAGTTTTCCCCTAGGCCGTTCTAGTTATTCGTTTCGAGCATCAGAACTGCGAAAATTTTGAGTTTCTCAAGCGTTTCTTACCTCCAAACTGCCATATCTCGCGAACGGATTGACCAATCCGCAAAATTTCTGTTGCCTCTGAAGGTAGAAACTCGCCCAATTACCGCGCTATGTGTACTTTTCTCCTAGGCCGCTCTAGTTTTTCGTTTCGAGCATCAGAACTGCGAAAATTTTCAGTTTCTCAAGCGTCTCTTACATCCAAACTGCCATATCTCGCGAACGGATTGACCAATTCGCAAAATTTCTTTTGCATCTGAAAGTACAAACTCGCCCGATTACAACGGTATGTGTTGTTTTCCCCTAGGCCGTTCTAGTTATTCGTTTCGAGCATCAGAACTGCGAAAATTTTGAGTTTCTCAAGAGTTCTTACCTCCAAACTGTCATATGTCGCGAACGGATTGACAAAACCGCAAAATTTCTTTTGCATCTGAAAGTAGAAACTCGCCCGATTACATCGGCATGCGTAGTTTTCCCCTAGGCCGTTCTAGTTATTCGTTTCGAGCATCAGAACTGCGAAAATTTTGAGTTTCTCAAGCGTTTCTTACCTCCAAACTGCCATATCTCGCGAACGGATTGACCAATCCGCAAAATTTCTGTTGCATCTGAAAGTAGAAACTCGCCCGATTACAACGGTATGTGTTGTTTTCCCCTGGGCCGTTCTAGTTATTCGTTTCGCGCATCAGAACGGCGAAAATTTTGAGTTTCTCAAGCGTTTCTTACCTCCAAAGTGCCATATCTCGCGAACGGATTGACCAATTCGCAAAATTTCTATTGCATCTGAAAGTAGAAACTCGCCCGATTACAACGGTATGTGTTGTTTTCCCCTAGGCCGTTCTAGTTACTCGTTTCGAGCTTCAGAACTGCGAAAATTTTGAGTTTCTCAAGCGTTTCTTACCTCCAAACAGTCATATCTCGCGAACGGATTGACCAATCCGCAAAATTTCTATTGCCTCTGAAGGTAGAAATTCGCCCAATTACCGCGCTATGTGTAGTTTTCCCCTAGGCCGTTCTAGTTTTTCGTTTCGAGCATCAGAACTGCGAAAATTTTCAGTTTCTCAAGCGTCTCTTACCTCCAAACTGCCATATCTCGCGAACGCATTGACCAATCCGCAAAATTTCTGTTGCATCTGAAAGTAGAAACTCGCCCGATTACAACGGTATGTGTTGTTTTCCCCTAGGCAGTTCTAGTTATTCGTTTCGAGCATCAGAACTGCGAAAATTTTGAGTTTCTCAAGCGTTTCTTACCTCCAAACTGTCATATCTCGCGAACGGATTGACCAATCCGCAAAATTTCTGTTGCCTCTGAAGGTAGAAACTCGCTCAATTACCGCGCTATGTGTACTTTTCTCCTAGGCCGCTCTAGTTTTTCGTTTCGAGCATCAGAACTGCGAAAATTTTCAGTTTCTCAAGCGTCTCTTAGATCCAAACTGCTACATCTCGCGAACGGATTGACCAATATGCAAAATTTCTATTGCATCTGAAAGTAGAAACTCGCCCGATTACAACGGTATGTGTACTCTTCCCCTAGGCCTTTCTAGTTAATCGTTTCGAGCATCAGAACTGCGAAAATTTTGAGTTTCTCAAGCGTTTCTTACATCCAAACTGCCATATCTCGCGAACGGATTGACTAATCCGCAAAATTTCTGTTGCATCTGAAAGTAGAAACTCCCCCGATTACAACGGCATGGGTAGTTTTCCCCTAGGCCGTTCTGGTTATTCGTTTCGAGCATCAGAACTGCGAAAATTTTGAATTTCTCAAGCGTTTCTTACCTCCAAACTGTCATATCACGCGAACGGATTGACCAATCCGCAAAATTTCTGTTGCATCTGAAAGTAGAAACTCGCCCGATTACAACGGCATGCGTGGTTTTCCCCTAGGCCGTTCTAGTTATTCGTGTCGAGCATCAGAACTGCGAAAATGTTGAGCTTCTCAAGCTTTTCTTACCTCCAAACTGCCATATCTCGCGAACGGATTGACCAATACGCAAAATTTCTGTTGCATCTGAAAGTAGAAACTCGCCCAATTACCGCGCTATGTGTACTTTTCCCCTAGGCCGTTCTAGTTTTTCCTGTCGAGCATCAGAACTGCGAAAATTTTGAGTTTCTCAAGCGTTTCTTACCTCCAAACTGCCATATCTCGCGAACGGATTGACCAATCCGCAAAATTTCTTTTGCATCTGAAAGTAGAAACTCGCCCGATTACATCGGCATGCGTAGTTTTCCCCTAGGCCGTTCTAGTTATTCGTTTCGAGCATCAGAACTGCGAAAATTTTCAGTTTCTCAAGCGTCTCTTACCTCCAAACTGTCATATCACGCGAACGGATTGACCAATGCGCAAAATTTCTGTTGCATCTGAAAGTAGAAACTCGCCCGATTACAACGGCATGAGTAGTTTTCCCCTAGGCCGGTCTAGTTATTCGTTTCGAGCATCAGAACTGCGAAAATTTTGAGTTTCTCAAGCGTTTCTTACCTCCAAACTGCCACATCTCGCGAACGGATTGGCCAATCCGCAAAATTTCTGTTGCATCTGAAGGTAGAAACTCGCCCAATTACCGCGCTATGTGTACTTTTCCCCTAGGCCGTTCTAGTTTTTCGTGTCGAGCATCAGAAATGCAAAAATTTCGAGTTTCTCAAGCGTTTCTTACATCCAAACTGCCATATCTCGCGAACGGATTGACCAATCCGCAAAATTTCTGTTGCATCTGAAAGTAGAAACTCGCCCGATTAAAACGGTATGTGTTGTTTTCCCCTAGGCAGTTCTAGTTATTCGTTTCGAGCATCAGAACTGCGAAAATTTTGAGTTTCTCAAGCGTTTCTTACCTCCAAACTGTCATATCTCGCGAACGGATTGACCAATCCGCAAAATATCTGTTGCCTCTGAAGGTAGAAACTCGCCCAATTACCGCGCTATGTGTACTTTTCTCCTAGGCCGCTCTAGTTTTTCGTTTCGAGCATCAGAACTGCGAAAAATTTCAGTTTCTCAAGCGTCTCTTAGATCCAAACTGCTACATCTCGCGAACGGAGTGACCAATATGCAAAATTTCTATTGCATCTGAAAGTAGAAACTCGCCCGATTACAACGGTATGTGTACTTTTCGCCTAGGCCGTTCTAGTTATTCGTTTCGAGCATCAGAGCTGCGTATATTTTGAGTTTCTCTTTCGTTTCTTACCTCCAAACTGCCATATCTCGTGAACGGATTGACCAATCTGCAAAATTTCTGTTGCATCTGAAAGTAGAAACTCGCCCGATTACAACGGTATCTGTAGTTTTCCCCTAGGCCGTTCTAGTTAATCGTTTCGAGCATCAGAACTGCGAAAATTTTGAGTTTCTCCAGCGTTTCTTACCTTCAAACTGCCATATCTCGCGAACGGATTGACCAACCCGCAAAATTGCTGTTGCATCTGAAAGTAGAAACTCGCCCGATTACAACGGTATGTGTACCTTTCCCCTAGGCCGTTCCAGTTATTCGTTCCGAGCATCAGAAATGCGACAATTTTGAGTTACTCAAGCGTTTCTTACCTCCAAACTGCCATATCTCGCGAACGGATTGACCAATCCGCAAAATTTCTGATGCATCTGAAAATAGAAACTCGCCCGATCACAACGGTGTGTGTACTTTTCCCCTAGGCCATTCTAGTTAATCGTTTCGAGCATCAGAACTGCGAAAATTTTGAGATCCTCAAGCTTTTCTTACCTCCAAACTGCCATATCTCGCGAACGGATTGACCAATCCGCAAAATTTCTGTTGCATCTGAAAGTAGAAACTCGCCCGATTACAACGGCATGAGTAGTTTTCCCCTAGGCCGTTCTAGTTATTCGTTTCGAGCATCAGAACTGCGAAAATTTTGAGTTTCTCAAGCGTTTCTTACCTCCAAACTGCCACATCTCGCGAACGGATTGGCCAATCCGCAAAATTTCTGTTGCATCTGAAGGTAGAAACTCGCCCAATTACCGCGCTATGTGTACTTTTCCCCTAGGCCGTTATAGTTTTTCGTGTCGAGCATCAGAACTGCGAAAATTTTGAGTTTCTCAAGCGTCTCTTACCTCCAAACTGCCATATCTCGCGAACGGATTGACCAATTCGCAAAATTTCTGTTGCATCTGAAAGTACAAACTCGCCCGATTACAACGGTATTTGTAGTTTTCCCCTAGGCCGTTCTGGTTATTCGTTTCGAGCATCAGAACTGCGAAAATTTTGAGTTTCTCAAGCGTTTCTTACCTCCAAAATGCCATATCTCGCGAACGGATTGACCAATCCGCAAAATTTCTGATGCATCTGAAAATAGAAACTCGCCCGATCACAACGGTGTGTGTACTTTTCCCCTAGGCCATTCTAGTTAATCGTTTCGAGCATCCAAACTGCGACAATTTTGAGTTTCTCAAGCGTTTCTTACCTCCAAACTGCCATATCTCGCGAACGGATTGACCAATCCGCAAAATTTCTGTTGCATCTGAAAGTAGAAGCTCGCCCGATTACAACGGTATGTGTACTCTTCCCCTAGGCCTTTCTAGTTAATCGTTTCGAGCATCAGAACTGCGAAAATTTTGAGTTTCTCAAGCGTTTCATACATCCAAACTGCCATATCTCGCGAACGGATTGACTAATCCGCAAAATTTCTGTTGCATCTGAAAGTAGAAACTCCCCCGATTACAACGGCATGGGTAGTTTTCCCCTAGGCCGTTCTAGTTATTCGTTTCGAGCATCAGAACTGCGAAAATTTTGAGTTTCTCCAGCGTTTCTTACCTCGAAACTGCCATATCTCGCGAACGGATTGTCCAATCCGCAATATTCCTTTTGCATCTGAAAGTAGAAACTCGCCCGATTACAACGGTATTTGCTCTTTTCCCCTGGCCCGTTCTAGTTAATCGTTTCGAGCATCAGAACTGTGAAAATTTTGAGTTTCTCAAGCGACTCCTATCTCCAGACTGCCATATCTCGCGAACGAATTGACCAATCCGCAAAATTTCTGTTGCATCTGAATGTAGAAACTCGCCCGATTACAACGGTATGTGTACTTTTCGCCTAGGCCGTTCTAGTTATTCGTTTCGAGCATCAGAGCTGCGTATATTTTGAGTTTCTCAAGCGTTTCTTACCTCCAAACTGCCATATCTCGCGAACGGATTGACCAATCCGCAATATTCCTTTTGCATCTGAAAGTAGAAACTCGTCCGATTACAACGGTATTTGCACTTTTCCCCTAGCCCGTTCTAGTTAATCGTTTCGAGCATCAGAACTGTGAAAATTTTGAGTTTCTCAAGCGACTCCTATCTCCAGACTGCCATATCTCGCGAACGGATTGACCAATCCGCAAAATTTCTGTTGCATCTGAAAGTAGAAACCCACCCGCTTACAACGGTCTGTGTAGTTTTCCCCTGGGCCGATCTAGTTTTTCGTTTCGAGCATCAGAACTGCTAAAATTTTGAGTTTCTCAAGCGTTTGTTACCTTAAAATGGCCATATCTCGCGAACGGATCGACTAATCCGCAAAATTTCTGTTGCACCTGAAAGTAGAAACTAGCCCGATTACAACGGTATGTGTACCTTTCCCCTAGGCCGTTCCAGTTATTCGTTCCGAGCATCAGAAATGCGACAATTTTGAGTTTCTTAAGCGTTTCTTACCTCCAAACTGCCATATCTCGCGAACGGATTGACCAATCCGCAAAATTTCTGATGCATCTGAAAATAGAAACTCGCCCGATCACAACGGTGTGTGTACTTTTCCACTAGGCCGTTCTAGTTATTCGTTTCGAGCATCAGAACTGCGAAAATTTTGAGTTTCTCAAGCGTTTCTTACCTCGAAACTGCCATATCTCGCGAACGGATTGTCCAATCCGCAATATTCCTTTTGCATCTGAAAGTAGAAACTCGCCCGATTACAACGGTATTTGCTCTTTTCCCCTGGCCCGTTCTAGTTAATCGTTTCGAGCATCAGAACTGTGAAAATTTTGAGTTTCTCAAGCGACTCCTATCTCCAGACTGCCATATCTCGCGAACGAATTGACCAATCCGCAAAATTTCTGTTGCATCTGAATGTAGAAACTCGCCCGATTACAACGGTATGTGTACTTTTCGCCTAGGCCGTTCTAGTTATTCGTTTCGAGCATCAGAGCTGCGTATATTTTGAGTTTCTCAAGCGTTTCTTACCTCCAAACTGCCATATCTCGCGAACGGATTGACCAATCCGCAATATTCCTTTTGCATCTGAAAGTAGAAACTCGTCCGATTACAACGGTATTTGCACTTTTCCCCTAGCCCGTTCTAGTTAATCGTTTCGAGCATCAGAACTGTGAAAATTTTGAGTTTCTCAAGCGACTCCTATCTCCAGACTGCCATATCTCGCGAACGGATTGACCAATCCGCAAAATTTCTGTTGCATCTGAAAGTAGAAACCCACCCGCTTACAACGGTCTGTGTAGTTTTCCCCTGGGCCGATCTAGTTTTTCGTTTCGAGCATCAGAACTGCTAAAATTTTGAGTTTCTCAAGCGTTTGTTACCTTAAAATGGCCATATCTCGCGAACGGATCGACTAATCCGCAAAATTTCTGTTGCACCTGAAAGTAGAAACTAGCCCGATTACAACGGTATGTGTACCTTTCCCCTAGGCCGTTCCAGTTATTCGTTCCGAGCATCAGAAATGCGACAATTTTGAGTTTCTTAAGCGTTTCTTACCTCCAAACTGCCATATCTCGCGAACGGATTGACCAATCCGCAAAATTTCTGATGCATCTGAAAATAGAAACTCGCCCGATCACAACGGTGTGTGTACTTTTCCACTAGGCCGTTCTAGTTATGCGTTTCGAACATCAGAATTGCGAAAATTTTGAGTTTCTCAAGTGTTTCTTACATCCAAACTGTCATATCTGGCGAACGGATTGACCAATCAGCAAAATTTCTGTTGCATCTGAAAGTAGAAACTCGCCCGATTACAACGGCATGCGTAGTCTTCCCCTAGGCCATTCTAGTTAATCGTTTCGAGCATCAGAACAGCGAAAATTTTGAGTTTCTCAAGGGTTTCTTACCTCCAAACTGCCATATCTCGCGAACGGATTGACCAATCCGCAAAATTTCTGTTGCATCTGAAAGTAGAAACTCGCCCGATTACAACGGCATGCGTAGTTTTCCCCTAGGCCGTTCTAGTTATTCGTTTCGAGCATCAGAACTGCAAAAATTTTAAGTTTCTCAAGCGTTTCTTACCTCCAAAGTGCCACATCTCGCGAACGGATTGACCAATATGCAAAATTTCTATTGCATCTGAAAGTAGAAACTCGCCCGATTACAACGGTATGTGTACTCTTCCCCTAGGCCTTTCTAGTTAATCGTTTCGAGCATCAGAACTGCGAAAATTTTGAGTTTCTCAAGCGTTTCTTACATCCAAACTGCCATATCTCGCGAACGGATTGACTAATCCGCAAAATTTCTGTTGCATCTGAAAGTAGAAACTCCCCCGATTACAACGGCATGGGTAGTTTTCCCCTAGGCCGTTCTAGTTATTCGTTTCGAGCACCAGAACTGCGAAAATTTTGAGTTTCTCAAGCGTTTCTTACCTCGAAACTGCCATATCTCGCGAACGGATTGTCCAATCCGCAATATTCCTTTTGCATCTGAAAGTAGAAACTCGCCCGATTACAACGGTATTTGCTCTTTTCCCCTGGCCCGTTCTAGTTAATCGTTTCGAGCATCAGAACTGTGAAAATTTTGAGTTTCTCAAGCGACTCCTATCTCCAGACTGCCATATCTCGCGAACGAATTGACCAATCCGCAAAATTTCTGTTGCATCTGAATGTAGAAACTCGCCCGATTACAACGGTATGTGTACTTTTCGCCTAGGCCGTTCTAGTTATTCGTTTCGAGCATCAGAGCTGCGTATATTTTGAGTTTCTCAAGCGTTTCTTACCTCCAAACTGCCATATCTCGCGAACGGATTGACCAATCCGCAATATTCCTTTTGCATCTGAAAGTAGAAACTCGTCCGATTACAACGGTATTTGCACTTTTCCCCTAGCCCGTTTTAGTTAATCGTTTCGAGCATCAGAACTGCGAAAATTTTAAGTTTCTCAAGCGTTTCTTACCTCCAAAGTGCCACATCTCGCGAACGGATTGACCAATATGCAAAATTTCTATTGCATCTGAAAGTAGAAACTCGCCCGATTACAACGGTATGTGTACTCTTCCCCTAGGCCTTTCTAGTTAATCGTTTCGAGCATGCGAACTGCGACAATTTTGAGTTTCTCAAGCGTTTCTTACCTCCAAACTGCCATATCTCGCGAACGGATTGACCAATCCGCAAAATTTCTGTTGCATCTGAAAGTAGAAACTCGCCCGATTACAACGGCATGCGTAGTTTTCCCCTAGGCCGTTCTAGTTATTCGTTTCGAGCATCAGAACTGCAAAAATTTTAAGTTTCTCAAGCGTTTCTTACCTCCAAAGTGCCACATCTCGCGAACGGATTGACCAATATGCAAAATTTCTATTGCATCTGAAAGTAGAAACTCGCCCGATTACAACGGTATGTGTACTCTTCCCCTAGGCCTTTCTAGTTAATCGTTTCGAGCATCAGAACTGCGAAAATTTTGAGTTTCTCAAGCGTTTCTTACATCCAAACTGCCATATCTCGCGAACGGATTGACTAATCCGCAAAATTTCTGTTGCATCTGAAAGTAGAAACTCGCCCGATTACAACGGCATGCGTAGTTTTCCGCTAGGCCGTACTAGTTATTCGTTTCGAGCATCAGAACTGCGAAAATTTTGAGTTTCTCAAGTGTTTCTTACCTCCAAACTGCCATATCTCGCGAACGGATTGACTAATCCGCATTATTCCTTTTGCATCTGAAAGTAGAAACTCGCCCGATTACAAGGGTATTTGCACTTTTCCCCTAGCCCGATCTTGTTAATCGTTTCGAGCATCAGAACTGTGAAAATTTTGAGTTTCTCAAGCGACTCCTATCTCCAGACTGCCATATCTCGCGAACGGATTGACCAATCCGCAAAATTTCTGTTCCATCTGAAAGTAGAATCTCGCCCGATTACAACGGCATGCGTAGTTTTCCCCTAGGCCATTCTAGTTAATCGTTTCGAGCATCAGAACTGCGAAAATTTTGAGTTTCTCAAGCGATTCTTACCTCCAAACTGCCATATCTCGCGAACGGATTGACCAACCTGCAAAATTTCTGTTGCATCTGTAAGTAGAAACTCGCCCGATTACAACGGTATGTGTACCTTTTCCCTAGGCCGTTCCAGTTATTCGTTTCGAGCATCAGAACTGCGAAAATTTTGAGTTTCTCAAGCGTTTCTTACCTCCAAACTGCCATATCTCGCGAACGGATTGGCCAATCCGCAAAATTTCTGTTGCATCTGAAGGTAGAAACTCGCCCAATTACCGCGCTATGTGTACTTTTCCCCTAGGCCGTTCTAGTTTTTCGTGTCGAGCATCAGAACTGCGAAAATTTTGAGTTTCTCAAGCGTTTCTTACCTCCAAACTGCCATATCTCGCGAACGGATTGACCAATCCGCAAAATTTCTGTTGCATCTGAAAGTAGAAACTCGCTCGATTACAACGGTATCTGTAGTTTTCCCCTAGGCCGTTCTAGTTTTTCGTTTCGAACATCAGAACTGCGAAAATTTTGAGTTTCTCAAGCGTTTCTTACATCCAAACTGCCATATCTCGCGAACGGATTGACCAATCCGCAATATTCCTTTTGCATCTGAAAGTAGAAACTCGTCCGATTACAACGGTATTTGCACTTTTCACCTAGCCCGTTCTAGTTAATCGTTTCGGGCATCAGAACTGTGAAAATTTTGAGTTTCTCAAGCGACTCCTATCTCCAGACTGCCATATCTCGCTAACGGATTGACCAATCAGCAAAATTTCTGTTGCATCTGAAAGTAGAAACCCGCCCGCTTACAACGGTATGTGTAGCCTTCCCTAGGCCGTTCTAGTTTTTCGTTTCGAGCATCAGAACTGCGAAAATTTTGAGTTTCTCAAGCGTTTCTTACCTCCAAACTGCCATATCTCGCGAACGGGTTGACCAATCCGCAATATTCCTTTTGCATCTGAAAGTAGAAGCTCGCCCGATTACAACGGTATGTGTACTCTTCCCCTAGGCCATTCTAGATAATCGTTTCGAGCATCAGAACTGCGAAAATTTAGAGTTTCTCAAGCGTTTCTTATCTCCAAACTGCCATATCTCGCGAACGGATTGCCCAATCCGCAAAGTTTCTGTTGCATCTGAAAGTAGAAACTCGCCCGATTACAACGGCATGCGTAGTTTTCCCCTAGGCCGTTCTAGTTATTCGTTTCGAGCATCAGAACTGCGAAAATTTTGAGTTTCTCAAGCGTTTCTTACCTCCAAACTGCCATATCTCGCGAACGGATTGGCCAATCCGCAAAATTTCAGTTGCATCTGAAGGTAGAAGCTCGCCCAACTACCGCGCAATGGGTACTTTTCCCCTAGGCCGTTCTAGTTTTTTGTGACGAGCATCAGAACTGCGAAAATTTTGAGTTTCTCAAGCGTTTCTTACCTCCAAACTGCCATATCTCGGGAACGGATTGGCCAATCCGCAAAATTTCAGTTGCATCTGAAGGTAGAAACACGCCCAATTACCGCGCTATGGGTACTTTTCCCCTAGGCCGTTCTAGTTATTCGTTTCGAGCATCAGAACTGCGAAAATTTTGAGTTTCTCAAGCGTTTCTTACCTCCAAAGTGCCATATCTCGCGAACGGATTGACCAATCCGCAAAATTTCTATTGCATCTGAAAGTAGAAACTCGCCCGATTACAACGGTATATGTACTCTTCCCCTAGGCCATTCTAGTTAATCGTTTCGAGCATCAGAACCGCGAAAATTTAGAGTTTCTCAAGCGTTTCTTACCTCCAAACTGCCATATCTCGCGAACGGATAGCCCAATCCGCAAAATTTCTGTTGCATCTTAAAGTAGAAACTCGCCCGATTACAACGGTATCTGTAGTTTTCCCCTAGGCCGTTCTAGTTTTTCGTTTCGAGCATCAGAACTGCGAAAATTTTGAGTTTCTCGAGCGTTTCTTACCTCCAAACTGTCATATCTCGCGAACGGATTGACCAATCGGCAAAATTTCTGTTGCATCTGAAAGTAGAAACTCGCCCGATTACAACGGTATGTGTACCTTTCCCCTAGGCCATTCTAGTTATTCGTTTCGAGCATCAGAACTGCGAAAATTTTGAGTTTCTCAAGCGTTTCTTACCTCCAAACTGCCATATCTCGCGAACGGATTGACCAATCCGCAAAATTTCTGTTGCATCTGAAAGTAGAAACTCGCCCGATTACAACGGTATCTGTAGTTTTCCCCTAGGCCGTCCTAGTTATTCGTTTCGAGCATCAGAACTGCGAAAATTTTGAGTTTCTCAAGCGTTACTTACCTCCAAACTGCCATATCTCGCGAACGGTTTGACCAATCCGCAAAATTTCTGTTGCCTCTGAAGGTAGAAAATCGCTCAATTACCGCGCTATGTGTACTTTTCCCCTAGGCCGTTCTAGTTTTTCGTTTCGAGCATCAGAACTGCGAAAATTTCGAGTTTCTCAAGCGTTTCTTACCTCCAAACTGTCATATCTCGCGAACGGATTGACCAATCCGCAAAATGTCTGTTGCATCTGAAAGTAGAAACTCGCCCGATTACAACGGTATGTGTTCCTTTCCTCTAGGCCATTCTAGTTATTCGTTTCGAGTATCAGAACTGCGAAAATTTTGAGTTTCCCAAGCGTTTCTTACCTCCAAACTGTCATATCTCGCGAACGGATTGACCAGTCCGCCAAATTTCTGTTGCATCTGAAAGTAGAAACTCGCTCGATTACAACGGCATGCGTAGTTTTCCCCTAGGCCGTTCTTGTTATTCGTTTCGAGCATCAGAACTGCGAAAATTTTGAGTCTCCCAAGCGTTTCTTACCTCCAAAGTGCCATATCTCGCGAACGGATTGACCAATCCGCAAAATTTCTATTGCATCTGAAAGTAGAAGCTCGCCCGATTACAACGGTATGTGTACTCTTCCCCTAGGCCATTCTAGATAATCGTTTCGAGCATCAGAACTGCGAAAATTTAGAGTTTCTCAAGCGTTTCTTATCTCCAAACTGCCATATCTCGCGAACGGATTGCCCAATCCGCAAAATTTCTGTTGCATCTGAAAGTAGAAACTCGCCCGATTACAACGGCGTGCGTAGTTTTCCCCTAGGCCGTTCTAGTTATTCGTTTCGAGCATCAGAACTGCGAAAATTTTGAGTTTCTCAAGCGTTTCTTACCTCCAAAGTGCCATATCTCGCGAACGGATTGACCAATCCGCAAAATTTCTATTGCATCTGAAAGTAGAAACTCGCCCGATTACAACGGTATGTGTACTCTTCCCCTAGGCCATTCTAGTTAATCGTTTCGAGCATCAGAACCGCGAAAATTTAGAGTTTCTCAAGCGTTTCTTACCTCCAAACTGCCATATCTCGCGAACGGATAGCCCAATCCGCAAAATTTCTGCTGCATCTTAAAGTAGAAACTCGCCCGATTACAACGGTATCTGTAGTTTTCCCCTAGGCCGTTCTAGTTTTTCGTTTCGAGCATCAGAACTGCGAAAATTTTGAGTTTCTCGAGCGTTTCTTACCTCCAAACTGTCATATCTCGCGAACGGATTGACCAATCGGCAAAATTTCTGTTGCATCTGAAAGTAGAAACTCGCCCGATTACAACGGTATGTGTACCTTTCCTCTAGGCCATTCTAGTTATTCGTTTCGAGTATCAGAACTGCGAAAATTTTGAGTTTCCCAAGCGTTTCTTACCTCCAAACTGTCATATCTCGCGAACGGATTGACCAGTCCGCCAAATTTCTGTTGCATCTGAAAGTAGAAACTCGCTCGATTACAACGGCATGCGTAGTTTTCCCCTAGGCCGTTCTTGTTATTCGTTTCGAGCATCAGAACTCCGAAAATTTTGAGTTTCTCAAGCGTTTCTTACCTCCAAACTGCCATATCTCGCGAACGAATTGACCAATCCGCAAAATTTCTGTTCCATCTGAATGTAGAAACTCGCCCGATTACAACGGTATGTGTACTTTTCGCCTAGGCCGTTCTAGTTATTCGTTTCGAGCATCAGAGCTGCGAATATTTTGAGTTTCTCAAGCGTTTCTTACCTCCAAACTGCCATATCTCGCGAACGGATTGAACAATCCGCAAAATTTCTGTTGCATCTGAGAGTAGAAACTCGCTCGATTACAACGGCATGCGTAGTTTTCCCCTAGGCCGTTCTTGTTATTCGTTTCGAGCATCAGAACTGCGAAAATTTTGAGTTTCTCAAGCGTTTCTTACCTCCAAACTGTCATATCTCGCGAACGGATTGCCCAATCCGCAAAATTTCTGTTGCATCTGAAAGTAGAAACTCGCCCGATTACAACGGTATCTGTAGTTTTCCCCTAGGCCGTCCTAGTTATTCGTTTCGAGCATCAGAACTGCGAAAATTTTGAGTTTCTCAAGCGTTACTAACCTCCAAACTGCCATATCTCGCGAACGGTTTGACCAATCCGCAAAATTTCTGTTGCCTCTGAAGGTAGAAAATCGCCCAATTACCGCGCTATGTGTACTTTTCCCCTAGGCCGTTCTAGTTTTTCGTTTCGAGCATCAGAACTGCGAAAATTTCGAGTTTCTCAAGCGTTTCTTACCTCCAAACTGTCATATCTCGCGAACGGATTGACCAATCCGCAAAATTTCTGTTGCATCTGAAAGTAGAAACTCGCCCGATTACAACGGTATCTGTAGTTTTTCCCTAGGCCGTTCTAGTTATTCGTTTCGAGCATCAGAACTGCGAAAATTTTGAGTCTCCCAAGCGTTTCTTACCTCCAAAGTGCCATATCTCGCGAACGGATTGACCAATCCGCAAAATTTCTATTGCATCTGAAAGTAGAAGCTCGCCCGATTACAACGGTATGTGTACTCTTCCCCTAGGCCATTCTAGATAATCGTTTCGAGCATCAGAACTGCGAAAATTTTGAGTTTCTCAAGCGTTTCTTACCTCCAAACTGTCATATCTCGCGAACGGATTGACCAATCCGCAAAATTTCTGTTGCATCTGAAAGTAGAAACTCGCCCGATTACAACGGTATCTGTAGTTTTTCCCTAGGCCGTTCTAGTTATTCGTTTCGAGCATCAGAACTGCGAAAATTTTGAGTCTCCCAAGCGTTTCTTACCTCCAAAGTGCCATATCTCGCGAACGGATTGACCAATCCGCAAAATTTCAGTTGCATCTGAAGGTAGAAACTCGCCCAATTACCGCGCTATGGGTACTTTTCCCCTAGGCCGTTCTAGTTATTCGTTTCGAGCATCAGAACTGCGAAAATTTTGAGTTTCTCAAGCGTTTCTTACTTCCAAAGTGCCATATCTCGCGAACGGATTGACCAATCCGCAAAATTTCTATTGCATCTGAAAGTAGAAACTCGCCCGATTACAACGGTATGTGTACTCTTCCCCTAGGCCATCCTAGTTAATCGTTTCGAGCATCAGAACCGCGAAAATTTAGAGTTTCTCAAGCGTTTCTTACCTCCAAACTGCCATATCTCGCGAACGGATAGCCCAATCCGCAAAATTTCTGTTGCATCTTAAAGTAGAAACTCGCCCGATTACAACGGCATGCGTAGTTTTTCCCTAGGCCATTCCAGTTAATCGTTTCGAGCATCAGAACTGCGAAAATTTTGAGTTTCTAAAGCGTCTCTTACCTCCAAACTGCCATATCTCGCGAACGGATGGACCAATCCGCAAAATTTCTGTTGCATCTGATAGTCGAAACTCGCCCGATTACAACGGTATGTGTACCTTTCCCTAGGCCGTTCCAGTTATTCGTTCCGAGCATCAGAACTGCAAAAATTTTAAGTTTCTCAAGCGTTTCTTACCTCCAAACTGCCATATCTCGCGAACGGATAGCCCAATCCGCAAAATTTCTGTTGCATCTGAAAGTAGACACTCGCCCGATTACAACGGTACCTGTAGTTTTCCCCTAGGCCGTTCTAGTTATTCGTTTCGAGCATCAGAACTGCGAAAATTTTGAGTTTCTCAAGCGTTTCTTACCTCCAAACTACCATATCTCGCGAACGGATTGGCCAATCCGCAAAATTTCAGTTGCATCTGAAGGTAGAAACTCGCCCAATTACCGCGCTATGGGTACTTTTCCCCTAGGCCGTTCTAGTTATTCGTTTCGAGCATCAGAACTGCGAAAATTTTGAGTTTCTCAAGCGTTTCTTACTTCCAAAGTGCCATATCTCGCGAACGGATTGACCAATCCGCAAAATTTCTATTGCATCTGAAAGTAGAAACTCGCCCGATTACAACGGTATGTGTACTCTTCCCCTAGGCCATTCTAGTTAATCGTCTCGAGCATCAGAACTGCGACAATTTTGAGTTTCTCAAGCGTTTCTTACATCCAAACTGCCATATCTCGCGAACGGATTGACCAATTCGCAAAATTTCTGTTGCATCTGAAAGTAGAAACTCGCCCGATTACAACGGTATGTGTACCTTTCCCCTAGGCCATTCTAGTTAATCGTTTCGAGCATCAGAACCGCGAAAATTTAGAGTTTCTCAAGCGTTTCTTACCTCCAAACTGCCATATCTCGCGAACGGATAGCCCAATCCGCAAAATTTCTGTTGCATCTTAAAGTAGAAACTCGCCCGATTACAACGGTATCTGTAGTTTTCCCCTAGGCCGTTCTAGTTATTCGTTTCGAGCATCAGAACTGCGAAAATTTTGAGTCTCCCAAGCGTTTCTTACCTCCAAAGTGCCATATCTCGCGAACGGATTGACCAATCCGCAAAATTTCTATTGCATCTGAAAGTAGAAGCTCGCCCGATTACAACGGTATGTGTACTCTTCCCCTAGGCCATTCTAGATAATCGTTTCGAGCATCAGAACTGCGAAAATTTAGAGTTTCTCAAGCGTTTCTTATCTCCAAACTGCCATATCTCGCGAACGGATTGCCCAATCCGCAAAATTTTTGTTGCATCTGAAAGTAGAAACTCGCCCGATTACAACGGCGTGCGTAGTTTTCCCCTAGGCCGTTCTAGTTATTCGTTTCGAGCATCAGAACTGCGAAAATTTTGAGTTTCTCAAGCGTTTCTTACCTCCAAAGTGCCATATCTCGCGAACGGATTGACCAATCCGCAAAATTTCTATTGCATCTGAAAGTAGAAACTCGCCCGATTACAACGGTATGTGTACTCTTCCCCTAGGCCATTCTAGTTAATCGTTTCGAGCATCAGAACCGCGAAAATTTAGAGTTTCTCAAGCGTTTCTTACCTCCAAACTGCCATATCTCGCGAACGGATAGCCCAATCCGCAAAATTTCTGTTGCATCTTAAAGTAGAAACTCGCCCGATTACAACGGTATCTGTAGTTTTCCCCTAGGCCGTTCTAGTTTTTCGTTTCGAGCATCAGAACTGCGAAAATTTTGAGTTTCTCGAGCGTTTCTTACCTCCAAACTGTCATATCTCGCGAACGGATTGACCAATCGGCAAAATTTCTGTTGCATCTGAAAGTAGAAACTCGCCCGATTACAACGGTATGTGTACCTTTCCTCTAGGCCATTCTAGTTATTCGTTTCGAGTATCAGAACTGCGAAAATTTTGAGTTTCCCAAGCGTTTCTTACCTCCAAACTGTCATATCTCGCGAACGGATTGACCAGTCCGCCAAATTTCTGTTGCATCTGAGAGTAGAAACTCGCTCGATTACAACGGCATGCGTAGTTTTCCCCTAGGCCGTTCTTGTTATTCGTTTCGAGCATCAGAACTGCGAAAATTTTGAGTTTCTCAAGCGTTTCTTACCTCCAAACTGTCATATCTCGCGAACGGATTGCCCAATCCGCAAAATTTCTGTTGCATCTGAAAGTAGAAACTCGCCCGATTACAACGGTATCTGTAGTTTTCCCCTAGGCCGTCCTAGTTATTCGTTTCGAGCATCAGAACTGCGAAAATTTTGAGTTTCTCAAGCGTTACTTACCTCCAAACTGCCATATCTCGCGAACGGTTTGACCAATCCGCAAAATTTCTGTTGCCTCTGAAGGTAGAAAATCGCCCAATTACCGCGCTATGTGTAGTTTTCCCCTAGGCCGTTCTAGTTTTTCGTTTCGAGCATCAGAACTGCGAAAATTTTGAGTTTCTCGAGCGTTTCTTACCTCCAAACTGTCATATCTCGCGAACGGATTGACCAATCGGCAAAATTTCTGTTGCATCTGAAAGTAGAATCTCGCCCGATTACAACGGTATGTGTACTTTTCCCCTAGGCCGCTATAGTTATTCGTTTCGAGCAACAGAACTGCGAAAATTTTGAGTTTCTCCAGCGTTTCTTACCTTCAAACTGCCATATCTCGCGAACGGAATGACCAACCCGCAAAATTTCTATTGCATCTGAAAGTAGTATCTCGCCCGATCACAACGGTGTGTGTACTTTGCCACTAGGCCGTTCTAGTTATGCGTTTCGAGCATCAGAACTGCGAAAATTTTGAGTTTCTCAAGTGTTTCTTACCTCAAAACTGCCATATCTCCCGAACGGATTGACCAATACGCAAAATTTCTGTTGCATCTGAAAGCAGAAACTCGCCCGATTACATAGGGATGCGTTCTTTTCCCCTAGGCCGTTCTAGTTATTCGTTTCGAGCTTCAGAACTGCGAAAATTTTGAGTTTCTCAAGCGTTTCTTACATAAAACTGCCATATCTCGCGAACGGATTGACCAATCCGCAAAATTTCTGTTGCATCTGAAAGTAGAAACACGCCCGATTACAACGGTATGAGTAGTTTTCCCCTAGGCCGTTCTAGTTATTCGTTTCAAGCATCAGAACTGCGAAAATTTTGAGTTTCTCAAGCGTTTCTTACCTCAAAACTGCCATATCTCCCGAACGGATTGACCAATCCGCAAAATTTCTGTTGCATCTGAAAGTAGAAACTCGCCCGATTACAACGGTGTGAGTAGTTTTCCCCTAGGTCGTCCTAGTTACTCGTTTCGAGCATCAGAACTGCAAAAATTTGGAGTTTCTCAAGCGTTTCTTACCTCAGAACTGCCGTATCTCGCGAACGGATTGACCAATCCGCAAAATTTCTCTTGCATCTGAAAGTAGAAACTCGCCCGATTACAACGGTGTGAGCAGTTTTGCCCTAGGCCGTTCTAGTTATTCGTTTCGAGCATCAGAACTGCGAAAATTTTGAGTTTCTCAAGCGTTTCTTACCTCAAAACTGCCATATCTCCCGAACGGATTGACCAATACGCAAAATTTCTGTTGCATTTGAAAGCAGAAACTCGCCCGATTACATAGGGATCCGTTCTTTTCCCCTAGGCCGTTCTAGCTATTCGTTTCGAGCATCAGAACTGCAAAAATTTTGAGTTTCTCAAGCGTTTCTTACATCCAAAGTGCCATATCTCGCGAACGGATTGACCAATCCGCAAAATTTCTGTTGCCTCTGATGGTAGAAACTCGCCCAATTACCGCGCTATGTGTACTTTTCCCCTAGGCGGCTCTAATTATTCGTTTCGAGCAACAGAACTGCGAAAATTTTGAGTTTCTCCAGCGTTTCTTACCTTCAAACTGCCATATCTCGCGAACGGATTGACCAACCCGCAAAATTTCTATTGCATCTGAAAGTAGAATCTCGCCCGATCACAACGGTGTGTGTACTTTGCCACTAGGCCGTTCTAGTTATGCGTTTCGAGCATCAGAACTGCGAAAATTTTGAGTTTCTCAAGTGTTTCTTACCTCCAAACTGCCATATCTCGCGAACGGATTGACCAATCCGCAAAATTTCGTTTGCATCTGAAAGTAGAATCTCGCCCGATCACAACGGTGTGTGTACTTTGCCACTAGGCCGTTCTAGTTATGCGTTTCGAACATCAGAACTGCGAAAATTTTGAGTTTCTCAAGTGTTTCTTACCTCCAAACTGTCATATCTCGCGAACGGATTGACCAATCCGCAAAATTTCTGTTGCATCTGAAAGTAGAATCTCGCCCGATTACAACGGCATGCGTAGTTTTCCCCTAGGCCGTTCTAGTTATTCGTTTCGAGCATCAGAACTGCGAAAATTTTGAGTTTCTCAAGCTTTTCTTACCTCCAAACTGCCATATCTCGCGAACGGATTGACCAATCCGCAAAATTTCTGTTGCCTCTGAAGGTAGAAACTCGCCCAATTACCGCGCTATGTGTACTTTTCCCCTAGGCCGTTCTAGTTATTCGTTTCGAGCATCAGAACTGCGAAAATTTTGAGTTTCTCAAGCGTTTCTTACCTCCAAACTGCCATATCTCGCGAACGGATTGGCCAATCCGCAAAATTTCTGTTGCATCTGAAGGTAGAAACTCGACCAATTACCGCGCTATGTGTACTTTTCCCCTAGGCCGTTCTAGTTTTTCGTGTCGAGCATCAGAACTGCGAAAATTTTGAGTTTCTCAAGCGTTTCTTACCTCAAAACTGCCATATCTCCCGAACGGATTGACCAATCCGCAAAATTTCTGTTGCATCTGAAAGTAGAAACTCGCCCGATTACAACGGTGTGAGTAGTTTTCCCCTAGGTCGTCCTAGTTACTCGTTTCGAGCATCAGAACTGCAAAAATTTGGAGTTTCTCAAGCGTTTCTTACCTCAGAACTGCCGTATCTCGCGAACGGATTGACCAATCCGCAAAATTTCTCTTGCATCTGAAAGTAGAAACTCGCCCGATTACAACGGTGTGAGCAGTTTTGCCCTAGGCCGTTCTAGTTATTCGTTTCGAGCATCAGAACTGCGAAAATTTTGAGTTTCTCAAGCGTTTCTTACCTCAAAACTGCCATATCTCCCGAACGGATTGACCAATACGCAAAATTTCTGTTGCATTTGAAAGCAGAAACTCGCCCGATTACATAGGGATCCGTTCTTTTCCCCTAGGCCGTTCTAGCTATTCGTTTCGAGCATCAGAACTGCAAAAATTTTGAGTTTCTCAAGCGTTTCTTACATCCAAAGTGCCATATCTCGCGAACGGATTGACCAATCCGCAAAATTTCTGTTGCCTCTGATGGTAGAAACTCGCCCAATTACCGCGCTATGTGTACTTTTCCCCTAGGCGGCTCTAATTATTCGTTTCGAGCAACAGAACTGCGAAAATTTTGAGTTTCTCCAGCGTTTCTTACCTTCAAACTGCCATATCTCGCGAACGGATTGACCAACCCGCAAAATTTCTATTGCATCTGAAAGTAGAATCTCGCCCGATCACAACGGTGTGTGTACTTTGCCACTAGGCCGTTCTAGTTATGCGTTTCGAGCATCAGAACTGCGAAAATTTTGAGTTTCTCAAGTGTTTCTTACCTCCAAACTGCCATATCTCGCGAACGGATTGACCAATCCGCAAAATTTCGTTTGCATCTGAAAGTAGAATCTCGCCCGATCACAACGGTGTGTGTACTTTGCCACTAGGCCGTTCTAGTTATGCGTTTCGAACATCAGAACTGCGAAAATTTTGAGTTTCTCAAGTGTTTCTTACCTCCAAACTGTCATATCTCGCGAACGGATTGACCAATCCGCAAAATTTCTGTTGCATCTGAAAGTAGAATCTCGCCCGATTACAACGGCATGCGTAGTTTTCCCCTAGGCCGTTCTAGTTATTCGTTTCGAGCATCAGAACTGCGAAAATTTTGAGTTTCTCAAGCTTTTCTTACCTCCAAACTGCCATATCTCGCGAACGGATTGACCAATCCGCAAAATTTCTGTTGCCTCTGAAGGTAGAAACTCGCCCAATTACCGCGCTATGTGTACTTTTCCCCTAGGCCGTTCTAGTTATTCGTTTCGAGCATCAGAACTGCGAAAATTTTGAGTTTCTCAAGCGTTTCTTACCTCCAAACTGCCATATCTCGCGAACGGATTGGCCAATCCGCAAAATTTCTGTTGCATCTGAAGGTAGAAACTCGACCAATTACCGCGCTATGTGTACTTTTCCCCTAGGCCGTTCTAGTTTTTCGTGTCGAGCATCAGAACTGCGAAAATTTTGAGTTTCTCAAGCGTTTCTTACCTCAAAACTGCCATATCTCCCGAACGGATTGACCAATACGCAAAATTTCTGTTGCATCTGAAAGCAGAAACTCGCCCGATTACATAGGGATGCGTTCTTTTCCCCTAGGCCGTTCTAGTTATTCGTTTCGAGCTTCAGAACTGCGAAAATTTTGAGTTTCTCAAGCGTTTCTTACATAAAACTGCCATATCTCGCGAACGGATTGACCAATCCGCAAAATTTCTGTTGCATCTGAAAGTAGAAACACGCCCGATTACAACGGTATGAGTAGTTTTCCCCTAGGCCGTTCTAGTTATTCGTTTCAAGCATCAGAACTGCGAAAATTTTGAGTTTCTCAAGCGTTTCTTACCTCAAAACTGCCATATCTCCCGAAGGGATTGACCAATCCGCAAAATTTCTGTTGCATCTGAAAGTAGAAACTCGCCCGATAACAACGGTGTGAGTAGTTTTCCCCTAGGTCGTCCTAGTTACTCGTTTCGAGCATCAGAACAGCGAAAATTTGGAGTTTCTCAAGCGTTTCTTACCTCAGAACTGCCGTATCTCGCGAACGGATTGACCAATCCGCAAAATTTCTCTTGCATCTGAAAGTAGAAACTCGCCCGATTACAACGGTGTGAGCAGTTTTGCCCTAGGCCGTTCTAGTTATTCGTTTCGAGCATCAGAACAGCGAAAATTTTGAGTTTCTCAAGCGTTTCTTACCTCAAAACTGCCATATCTCCCGAACGGATTGACCAATCCGCAAAATTTCTGTTGCATCTGAAAGCAGAAACTCGCCCGATTACAACGGTATGAGTAGTTTTCCCCTAGGCCGTTCTAGTTATTCGTTTCGAGCATCAGAACTGCGAAAATTTTGAGTTTCTCAAGCGTTTCTTACCTCAAAACTGCCATATCTCCCGAACGGATTGACCAATACGCAAAATTTCTGTTGCATCTGAAAGCAGAAACTCGCCCGATTACATAGGGATCCGTTCTTTTCCCCTAGGCCGTTCTAGTTATTCGTTGCGAGCATCAGAACTCCGAAAATTTCGAGTTTCTCAAGCGTTTCTTACCTCCAAACTGTCATATCTCGCGAACGGATTGACCAATCCGCAAAATTTCTCTAGCATCTGAAAGTAGAAACTCGCCCGATTACAACGGTGTGAGCAGTTTGGCCCTAGGCCGTTCTAGTTTTTCGTTTCGAGCATCAGAACTCCGAAAATTTCGAGTTTCTCAAGCGTTTCTTACCTCCAAACTGTCATATCTCGCGAACGGAATGACCAATCCGCAAAATTTCTGTTGCACCTGAAAGTAGAATCTCGCCCGATTACAACGGTATGTGTACTTTTCCCCTAGGCGGCTCTAGTTATTCGTTTCGAGCATCAGAACTGCGAAAATTTTGAGTTTCTCCAGCGTTTCTTACCTTCAAACTGCCATATCTCGCGAACGGATTGACCAACCCGCAAAATTTCTATTGCATCTGAAAGTAGAATCTCGCCCGATCACAACGGTGTGTGTACTTTGCCACTAGGCCGTTCTAGTTATGCGTTTCGAGCATCAGAACTGCGAAAATTTTGAGTTTCTCAAGCGTTTCTTACCTCAAAACTGCCATATCTCGCGAACGGATTGACCAATCCGCAAAATTTCTGTTGCCTCTGAAGGTAGAAACTCGCCCAATTACCGCGCTATGTGTACTTTTCCCCTAGGCCGTTCTAGTTTTTCGTTTCGAGCATCAGAACTGCGAAAATTTCGAGTTTCTCAAGTGTTTCTTACCTCAAAACTGCCGTATCTCGCGAACGGATTGACCAATCCGCAAAATTTCTCTAGCATCTGAAAGTAGAAACTCGCCCGATTACAACGGTGTGAGCAGTTTGGCCCTAGGCCGTTCTAGTTATTCGTTTCGAGCATCAGAACTGCGAAAATTTTGAGTTTCTCAAGCGTTTCTTACCTCAAAACTGCCATATCTCCCGAACGGATTGACCAATACGCAAAATTTCTGTTGCATCTGAAAGCAGAAACTCGCCCGATTACATAGGGATGCGTTCTTTTCCCCTAGGCCGTTCTAGTTATTCGTTTCGAGCTTCAGAACTGCGAAAATTTTGAGTTTCTCAAGCGTTTCTTACCTCCAAACTGCCATATCTCGCGAACGGATTGACCAATCCGCAAAATTTCTCTTGCATCTGAAAGTAGAAACTCGCCCGATTACAACGGTGTGAGCAGTTTTGCCCTAGGCCGTTCTAGTTATTCGTTTCGAGCATCAGAACAGCGAAAATTTTGAGTTTCTCAAGCGTTTCTTACCTCAAAACTGCCATATCTCCCGAACGGATTGACCAATCCGCAAAATTTCTGTTGCATCTGAAAGCAGAAACTCGCCCGATTACAACGGTATGAGTAGTTTTCCCCTAGGCCGTTCTAGTTATTCGTTTCGAGCATCAGAACTGCGAAAATTTTGAGTTTCTCAAGCGTTTCTTACCTCAAAACTGCCATATCTCCCGAACGGATTGACCAATACGCAAAATTTCTGTTGCATCTGAAAGCAGAAACTCGCCCGATTACATAGGGATCCGTTCTTTTCCCCTAGGCCGTTCTAGTTATTCGTTTCGAGCATCAGAACTCCGAAAATTTCGAGTTTCTCAAGCGTTTCTTACCTCCAAACTGTCATATCTCGCGAACGGAATGACCAATCCGCAAAATTTCTGTTGCACCTGAAAGTAGAATCTCGCCCGATTACAACGGTATGTGTACTTTTCCCCTAGGCCGCTCTAGTTATTCGTTTCGAGCAACAGAACTGCGAAAATTTTGAGTTTCTCCAGCGTTTCTTACCTTCAAACTGCCATATCTCGCGAACGGATTGACCAACCCGCAAAATTTCTATTGCATCTGAAAGTAGAATCTCGCCTGATCACAACGGTGTGTGTACTTTGCCACTAGGCCGTTCTAGTTATGCGTTTCGAGCATCAGAACTGCGAAAATTTTGAGTTTCTCAAGTGTTTCTTACCTCCAAACTGCCATATCTCGCGAACGGATTGACCAATCCGCAAAATTTCGGTTGCATCTGAAAGTAGAATCTCGTCCGATCACAACGGTGTGTGTACTTTGCCACTAGGCCGTTCTAGTTATGCGTTTCGAGCATCAGAACTGCGAAAATTTTGAGTTTCTCAAGTGTTTCTTACCTCCAAACTGTCATATCTCGCGAACGGATTGACCAATCCGCAAAATTTCTGTTGCATCTGAAAGTAGAATCTCGCCCGATTACAACGGCATGCGTAGTTTTCCCCTAGGCCGTTCTAGTTATTCGTTTCGAGCATCAGAACTGCGAAAATTTTGAGTTTCTCAAGCGTTTCTTACCTCCAAACTGCCATATCTCGCGAACGGATTGACCAATTCGCAAAATTTCTGTTGCATCTGAAAGTAGAGACTCGCCCGATTACAACGGCATGCGTAGTTTTCCCCTAGGCCGTTCTAGTTATTCGTTTCGAGCATCAGAACTGCGAAAATTTTGAGTTTCTCAAGCTTTTCTTACCTCCAAACTGCCATATCTCGCGAACGGATTGACCAATCCGCAAAATTTCTGTTGCCTCTGAAGGTAGAAACTCGCCCAATTACCGCGCTATGTGTACTTTTCCCCTAGGCCGTTCTAGTTTTTCGTGTCGAGCATCAGAACTGCGAAAATTTTGAGTTTCCCATGCGTTTCTTACCTCCAAACTGTCATATCTCGCGAACGGATTAACCAGTCCCCAAAATTTCTGTTGCATCTGAAAGTAGAAACACGCCCGATTACAACGGCATGCGTAGTTTTCCCCTAGGCCGTTCTAGTTATTCGTTTCGAGCATCAGAACTGCGAAAATTTTGAGTTTCTCAAGCTTTTCTTACCTCCAAACTGCCATATCTCGCGAACGGATTGACCAATCCGCAAAATTTCTGTTGCCTCTGAAGGTAGAAACTCGCCCAATTACCGCGCTATGTGTACTTTTCCCCTAGGCCGTTCTAGTTTTTCGTGTCGAGCATCAGAACTGCGAAAATTTTGAGTTTCCCATGCGTTTCTTACCTCCAAACTGTCATATCTCGCGAACGGATTAACCAGTCCCCAAAATTTCTGTTGCATCTGAAAGTAGAAACACGCCCGATTACAACGGCATGCGTAGTTTTCCCCTAGGCCGTTCTAGTTATTCGTTTCGAGCATCAGAACTGCGAAAATTTTGAGTTTCTCAAGCGTTTCTTACCTCCAAACTGCCATATCTCGCGAACGGATTGGCCAATCCGCAAAATTTCTGTTGCATCTGAAGGTAGAAACTCGCCCGATTACAACGGTATGTGTACTCTTCCCCTAGGCCATTCTAGTTAATCGTTTCGAGCATCAGAACTGCAAAAATTTTGAGTTTCTCAAGCGTTTCTTACCTCCAAACTGTCATATCTCGCGAACGGATTGACCAATCCGCAAAATTTCTGTTGCATCTGACAGTAGAAACTCGCCCGATTACAACGGTATGTGTAACTTTCCCCTAGGCCATTCTAGTGAATCGTTTCGAGCATCAGAACTGCGAAAATTTTGTGTTTCTCGAGCGTTTCTTACCTCCAAACTGTCATATCTCGCGAACGAATTGACCAATCGGCAAAATTTCTGTTGCATCTGAAAGTAGAAACTCGCCCGATTACAACGGTATGTGTACCTTTCCCCTAGGCCATTCTAGTTAATCGTTTCGAGCATCAGAACTGCGAAAATTTTGAGATTCTCGAGCGTTTATTACCTCCAAACTGTCATATCTCGCGAACGGATTGACCAATCCGCAAAATTTCTGTTGCATCTGAAAGTAGAAACTGGCCCGATTACAACGGTATGTGTAGTTTTACCCTAGGCCGTTCTAGTTATTCGTTTTGATCATCAGAACTGCGAAAATTTTGAGTTTCTCAAGCGTTTCTTACCTCCAAACTGTTATATCTCGCGAACGGATTGACAAATCCGCAAAATTTCTGTTGCATCTGAAAGTAGAAACTCGCCCGATTACAACGGCATGCGTAGTTTTCCCCTAGGCCGTTCTAGTTATTCGTTTCGAGCATCAGAACTGCGAAAATTTTGAGTTTCTCAAGCTTTTCTTACCTCCAAACTGCCATATCTCGCGAACGGATTGACCAATCCGCAAAATTTCTGTTGCCTCTGAAGGTAGAAACTCGCCCAATTACCGCGCTATGTGTACTTTTCCCCTAGGCCGTTCTAGTTTTTCGTGTCGAGCATCAGAACTGCGAAAATTTTGAGTTTCCCAAGCGTTTCTTACCTCCAAACTGTCATATCTCGCGAACGGATTGACCAGTCCCCAAAATTTCTGTTGCATCTGAAAGTAGAAACACGCCCGATTACAACGGCATGCGTAGTTTTCCCCTAGGCCGTTCTAGTTATTCGTTTCGAGCATCAGAACTGCGAAAATTTTGAGTTTCTCAAGCGTTTCTTACCTCCAAACTGCCGTATCTCGCGAACGGATTGGCCAATCCGCAAAATTTCTGTTGCATCTGAAGGTAGAAACTCGACCAATTACCGCGCTATGTGTACTTTTCCCCTAGGCCGTTCTAGTTTTTCGTGTCGAGCATCAGAACTGCGAAAATTTTGAGTTTCTCAAGCGTTTCTTACCTCCAAACTGCCATATCTCGCGAACGGAATGAACAATCCGCAAAATTTCTGTTGCATCTGAAAGTAGAAACTCGCCCGATTACAACGGTATCTGTAGTTTTCCCCTAGGCCGTTCTAGTTTTTCGTTTCGAGCATCAGAACTGCGAAAATTTTGAGTTTCTCAAGCGTTTCTTACCTCCAAACTGTCATATCTCGCGAACGGATTGACCAATCCGCAAAATTTCTGTTGCATCTGAAAGTAGAAACTCGCCCGATTACAACGGTATGTGTAACTTTCCCCTAGGCCATTCTAGTTAATCGTTTCGAGCATCAGAACTGCGAAAATTTTGTGTTTCTCGAGCGTTTCTTACCTCCAAACTGTCATATCTCGCGAACGAATTGACCAATCGGCAAAATTTCTGTTGCATCTGAAAGTAGAAACTCGCCCGATTACAACGGTATGTGTACCTTTCCCCTAGGCCATTCTAGTTAATCGTTTCGAGCATCAGAACTGCGAAAATTTTGAGATTCTCGATCGTTTATTACCTCCAAACTGTCATATCTCGCGAACGGATTGACCAATCCGCAAAATTTCTGTTGCATCTGAAAGTAGAAACTGGCCCGATTACAACGGTATGTGTAGTTTTACCCTAGGCCGTTCTAGTTATTCGTTTCGATCATCAGAACTGCGAAAATTTTGAGTTTCTCAAGCGTTTCTTACCTCCAAACTGTTATATCTCGCGAACGGATTGACAAATCCGCAAAGTTTCTGTTGCATCTGAAAGTAGAAGCTGGCCCGATTACAACGGTATGTGTAGTTTTACCCTAGGCCGTTCTAGTTATTCGTTTCGAACATCAGAACTGCGAAAATTTTGAGTATCTCAAGCGTTTCTTACCTCCAAACTGTTATATCTCGCGAACGGATTGACAAATCCGCAAAATTTCTGTTGCATCTGAAAGTAGAAACTCGCCCGATTACAACGGCATGCGTAGTTTTCCCCTAGGCCGTTCTAGTTATTCGTTTCGAGCATCAGAACTGCGAAAATTTTGAGTTTCTCAAGCGTTTCTTACCTCCAAACTGCCATATCTCGCGAACGGATTGGCCAATCCGCAAAATTTCTGTTGCATCTGAAGGTAGAAACTCGACCAATTACCGCGCTATGTGTACTTTTCCCCTAGGCCGTTCTAGTTTTTCGTGTCGAGCATCAGAACTGCGAAAATTTTGAGTTTCTCAAGCGTTTCTTACCTCAAAACTGCCATATCTCCCGAACGGATTGACCAATACGCAAAATTTCTGTTGCATCTGAAAGCAGAAACTCGCCCGATTACATAGGGATGCGTTCTTTTCCCCTAGGCCGTTCTAGTTATTCGTTTCGAGCTTCAGAACTGCGAAAATTTTGAGTTTCTCAAGCGTTTCTTACATAAAACTGCCATATCTCGCGAACGGATTGACCAATCCGCAAAATTTCTGTTGCATCTGAAAGTAGAAACACGCCCGATTACAACGGTATGAGTAGTTTTCCCCTAGGCCGTTCTAGTTTTTTGTGACGAGCATCAGAACTGCGAAAATTTTGAGTTTCTCAAGCGTTTCTTACCTCAAAACTGCCATATCTCCCGAAGGGATTGACCAATCCGCAAAATTTCTGTTGCATCTGAAAGTAGAAACTCGCCCGATAACAACGGTGTGAGTAGTTTTCCCCTAGGTCGTCCTAGTTACTCGTTTCGAGCATCAGAACTGCGAAAATTTGGAGTTTCTCAAGCGTTTCTTACCTCAGAACTGCCGTATCTCGCGAACGGATTGACCAATCCGCAAAATTTCTCTTGCATCTGAAAGTAGAAACTCGCCCGATTACAACGGTGTGAGCAGTTTTGCCCTAGGCCGTTCTAGTTATTCGTTTCGAGCATCAGAACAGCGAAAATTTTGAGTTTCTCAAGCGTTTCTTACCTCAAAACTGCCATATCTCCCGAACGGATTGACCAATCCGCAAAATTTCTGTTGCATCTGAAAGCAGAAACTCGCCCGATTACAACGGTATGAGTAGTTTTCCCCTAGGCCGTTCTAGTTATTCGTTTCGAGCATCAGAACTGCGAAAATTTCGAGTTTCTCAAGCGTTTCTTACCTCCAAACTGTCATATCTCGCGAACGGATTGACCAGTCCCCAAAATTTCTGTTGCATCTGAAAGTAGAAACTCGCCCGATTACAACGGCATGCATAGTTTTCCCCTAGGCCGTTCTAGTTATTCGTTTCGAGCATCAGAACTGCGAAAATTTTGAGTTTCTCAAGCGTTTCTTACCTCCAAACTGTCATATCTCGCGAACGGATTGACCAATCCGCAAAATTTCTGTTGCATCTGAAAGTAGAAACTCGCCCGATTACAACGGTATGTGTAACTTTCCCCTAGGCCATTCTAGTTAATCGTTTCGAGCAACAGAACTGCGAAAATTTTGTGTTTCTCGAGCGTTTCCTACCTCCAAACTGTCATATCTCGCGAACGAATTGACCAATCGGCAAAATTTCTGTTGCATCTGAAAGTAGAAACTCGCTCGATTACAACGGTATGTGTACCTTTCCCCTAGGCCATTCTAGTTAATCGTTTCGAGCATCAGAACTGCGAAAATTTTGAGATTCTCGAGCGTTTATTACCTCCAAACTGTCATATCTCGCGAACGGATTGACCAATCCGCAAAGTTTCTGTTGCATCTGAAAGTAGAAACTGGCCCGATTACAACGGTATGTGTAGTTTTACCCTAGGCCGTTCTAGTTATTCGTTTCGAGCATCAGAACTGCGAAAATTTTGAGTTTCTCAAGCTTTTCTTACCTCCAAACTGCCATATCTCGCGAACGGATTGACCAATCCGCAAAATTTCTGTTGCCTCTGAAGGTAGAAACTCGCCCAATTACCGCGCTATGTGTACTTTTCCCCTAGGCCGTTCTAGTTTTTCGTGTCGAGCATCAGAACTGCGAAAATTTTGAGTTTCCCATGCGTTTCTTACCTCCAAACTGTCATATCTCGCGAACGGATTAACCAGTCCCCAAAATTTCTGTTGCATCTGAAAGTAGAAACACGCCCGATTACAACGGCATGCGTAGTTTTCCCCTAGGCCGTTCTAGTTATTCGTTTCGAGCATCAGAACTGCGAAAATTTTGAGTTTCTCAAGCGTTTCTTACCTCCAAACTGCCATATCTCGCGAACGGATTGGCCAATCCGCAAAATTTCTGTTGCATCTGAAGGTAGAAACTCGACCAATTACCGCGCTATGTGTACTTTTCCCCTACGCCGTTCTAGTTTTTCGTTTCGAGCATCAGAACTGCGAAAATTTTGAGTTTCTCAAGCGTTTCTTACCTCCAAACTGCCATATCTCGCGAACGGAATGAACAATCCGCAAAATTTCTGTTGCATCTGAAAGTAGAAACTCGCCCGATTACAACGGTATCTGTAGTTTTCCCCTAGGCCGTTCTAGTTTTTCGTTTCGAGCATCAGAACTGCGAAAATTTTGAGTTTCTCAAGCGTTTCTTACCTCCAAACTGTCATATCTCGCGAACGGATTGACCAATCCGCAAAATTTCTGTTGCATCTGACAGTAGAAACTCGCCCGATTACAACGGTATGTGTAACTTTCCCCTAGGCCATTCTAGTGAATCGTTTCGAGCATCAGAACTGCGAAAATTTTGTGTTTCTCGAGCGTTTCTTACCTCCAAACTGTCATATCTCGCGAACGAATTGACCAATCGGCAAAATTTCTGTTGCATCTGAAAGTAGAAACTCGCCCGATTACAACGGTATGTGTACCTTTCCCCTAGGCCGTTCTAGTTATTCGTTTCGAGCATCAGAACTGCGAAAATTTTGAGTTTCTCAAGCTTTTCTTACCTCCAAACTGCCATATCTCGCGAACGGATTGACCAATCCGCAAAATTTCTGTTGCCTCTGAAGGTAGAAACTCGCCCAATTACCGCGCTATGTGTACTTTTCCCCTAGGCCGTTCTAGTTTTTCGTGTCGAGCATCAGAACTGCGAAAATTTTGAGTTTCCCAAGCGTTTCTTACCTCCAAACTGTCATATCTCGCGAACGGATTGACCAGTCCCCAAAATTTCTGTTGCATCTGAAAGTAGAAACACGCCCGATTACAACGGCATGCGTAGTTTTCCCCTAGGCCGTTCTAGTTATTCGTTTCGAGCATCAGAACTGCGAAAATTTTGAGTTTCTCAAGCGTTTCTTACCTCCAAACTGCCATATCTCGCGAACGGATTGGCCAATCCGCAAAATTTCTGTTGCATCTGAAGGTAGAAACTCGACCAATTACCGCGCTATGTGTACTTTTCCCCTAGGCCGTTCTAGTTTTTCGTGTCGAGCATCAGAACTGCGAAAATTTTGAGTTTCTCAAGCGTTTCTTACCTCCAAACTGCCATATCTCGCGAACGGAATGAACAATCCGCAAAATTTCTGTTGCATCTGAAAGTAGAAACTCGCCCGATTACAACGGTATCTGTAGTTTTCCCCTAGGCCGTTCTAGTTTTTCGTTTCGAGCATCAGAACTGCGAAAATTTTGAGTTTCTCAAGCGTTTCTTACCTCCAAACTGTCATATCTCGCGAACGGATTGACCAATCCGCAAAATTTCTGTTGCATCTGAAAGTAGAAACTCGCCCGATTACAACGGTATGTGTAACTTTCCCCTAGGCCATTCTAGTTAATCGTTTCGAGCATCAGAACTGCGAAAATTTTGTGTTTCTCGAGCGTTTCTTACCTCCAAACTGTCATATCTCGCGAACGAATTGACCAATCGGCAAAATTTCTGTTGCATCTGAAAGTAGAAACTCGCCCGATTACAACGGTATGTGTACCTTTCCCCTAGGCCATTCTAGTTAATCGTTTCGAGCATCAGAACTGCGAAAATTTTGAGATTCTCGATCGTTTATTACCTCCAAACTGTCATATCTCGCGAACGGATTGACCAATCCGCAAAATTTCTGTTGCATCTGAAAGTAGAAACTGGCCCGATTACAACGGTATGTGTAGTTTTACCCTAGGCCGTTCTAGTTATTCGTTTCGATCATCAGAACTGCGAAAATTTTGAGTTTCTCAAGCGTTTCTTACCTCCAAACTGTTATATCTCGCGAACGGATTGACAAATCCGCAAAGTTTCTGTTGCATCTGAAAGTAGAAGCTGGCCCGATTACAACGGTATGTGTAGTTTTACCCTAGGCCGTTCTAGTTATTCGTTTCGAACATCAGAACTGCGAAAATTTTGAGTATCTCAAGCGTTTCTTACCTCCAAACTGTTATATCTCGCGAACGGATTGACAAATCCGCAAAATTTCTGTTGCATCTGAAAGTAGAAACTCGCCCGATTACAACGGCATGCGTAGTTTTCCCCTAGGCCGTTCTAGTTATTCGTTTCGAGCATCAGAACTGCGAAAATTTTGAGTTTCTCAAGCGTTTCTTACCTCCAAACTGCCATATCTCGCGAACGGATTGGCCAATCCGCAAAATTTCTGTTGCATCTGAAGGTAGAAACTCGACCAATTACCGCGCTATGTGTACTTTTCCCCTAGGCCGTTCTAGTTTTTCGTGTCGAGCATCAGAACTGCGAAAATTTTGAGTTTCTCAAGCGTTTCTTACCTCAAAACTGCCATATCTCCCGAACGGATTGACCAATACGCAAAATTTCTGTTGCATCTGAAAGCAGAAACTCGCCCGATTACATAGGGATGCGTTCTTTTCCCCTAGGCCGTTCTAGTTATTCGTTTCGAGCTTCAGAACTGCGAAAATTTTGAGTTTCTCAAGCGTTTCTTACATAAAACTGCCATATCTCGCGAACGGATTGACCAATCCGCAAAATTTCTGTTGCATCTGAAAGTAGAAACACGCCCGATTACAACGGTATGAGTAGTTTTCCCCTAGGCCGTTCTAGTTTTTTGTGACGAGCATCAGAACTGCGAAAATTTTGAGTTTCTCAAGCGTTTCTTACCTCAAAACTGCCATATCTCCCGAAGGGATTGACCAATCCGCAAAATTTCTGTTGCATCTGAAAGTAGAAACTCGCCCGATAACAACGGTGTGAGTAGTTTTCCCCTAGGTCGTCCTAGTTACTCGTTTCGAGCATCAGAACTGCGAAAATTTGGAGTTTCTCAAGCGTTTCTTACCTCAGAACTGCCGTATCTCGCGAACGGATTGACCAATCCGCAAAATTTCTCTTGCATCTGAAAGTAGAAACTCGCCCGATTACAACGGTGTGAGCAGTTTTGCCCTAGGCCGTTCTAGTTATTCGTTTCGAGCATCAGAACAGCGAAAATTTTGAGTTTCTCAAGCGTTTCTTACCTCAAAACTGCCATATCTCCCGAACGGATTGACCAATCCGCAAAATTTCTGTTGCATCTGAAAGCAGAAACTCGCCCGATTACAACGGTATGAGTAGTTTTCCCCTAGGCCGTTCTAGTTATTCGTTTCGAGCATCAGAACTGCGAAAATTTCGAGTTTCTCAAGCGTTTCTTACCTCCAAACTGTCATATCTCGCGAACGGATTGACCAGTCCCCAAAATTTCTGTTGCATCTGAAAGTAGAAACTCGCCCGATTACAACGGTATGTGTAGTTTTACCCTAGGCCGTTCTAGTTATTCGTTTCGAACATCAGAACTGCGAAAATTTTGAGTATCTCAAGCGTTTCTTACCTCCAAACTGTTATATCTCGCGAACGGATTGACAAATCCGCAAAATTTCTGTTGCATCTGAAAGTAGAAACTCGCCCGATTACAACGGCATGCGTAGTTTTCCCCTAGGCCGTTCTAGTTATTCGTTTCGAGCATCAGAACTGCGAAAATTTTGAGTTTCTCAAGCGTTTCTTACCTCCAAACTGCCATATCTCGCGAACGGATTGGCCAATCCGCAAAATTTCTGTTGCATCTGAAGGTAGAAACTCGACCAATTACCGCGCTATGTGTACTTTTCCCCTAGGCCGTTCTAGTTTTTCGTGTCGAGCATCAGAACTGCGAAAATTTTGAGTTTCTCAAGCGTTTCTTACCTCAAAACTGCCATATCTCCCGAACGGATTGACCAATACGCAAAATTTCTGTTGCATCTGAAAGCAGAAACTCGCCCGATTACATAGGGATGCGTTCTTTTCCCCTAGGCCGTTCTAGTTATTCGTTTCGAGCTTCAGAACTGCGAAAATTTTGAGTTTCTCAAGCGTTTCTTACATAAAACTGCCATATCTCGCGAACGGATTGACCAATCCGCAAAATTTCTGTTGCATCTGAAAGTAGAAACACGCCCGATTACAACGGTATGAGTAGTTTTCCCCTAGGCCGTTCTAGTTATTCGTTTCAAGCATCAGAACTGCGAAAATTTTGAGTTTCTCAAGCGTTTCTTACCTCAAAACTGCCATATCTCCCGAAGGGATTGACCAATCCGCAAAATTTCTGTTGCATCTGAAAGTAGAAACTCGCCCGATAACAACGGTGTGAGTAGTTTTCCCCTAGGTCGTCCTAGTTACTCGTTTCGAGCATCAGAACTGCGAAAATTTGGAGTTTCTCAAGCGTTTCTTACCTCAGAACTGCCGTATCTCGCGAACGGATTGACCAATCCGCAAAATTTCTCTTGCATCTGAAAGTAGAAACTCGCCCGATTACAACGGTGTGAGCAGTTTTGCCCTAGGCCGTTCTAGTTATTCGTTTCGAGCATCAGAACAGCGAAAATTTTGAGTTTCTCAAGCGTTTCTTACCTCAAAACTGCCATATCTCCCGAACGGATTGACCAATCCGCAAAATTTCTGTTGCATCTGAAAGCAGAAACTCGCCCGATTACAACGGTATGAGTAGTTTTCCCCTAGGCCGTTCTAGTTATTCGTTTCGAGCATCAGAACTGCGAAAATTTTGAGTTTCTCAAGCGTTTCTTACCTCAAAACTGCCATATCTCCCGAACGGATTGACCAATACGCAAAATTTCTGTTGCATCTGAAAGCAGAAACTCGCCCGATTACATAGGGATCCGTTCTTTTCCCCTAGGCCGTTCTAGTTATTCGTTGCGAGCATCAGAACTCCGAAAATTTCGAGTTTCTCAAGCGTTTCTTACCTCCAAACTGTCATATCTCGCGAACGGATTGACCAATCCGCAAAATTTCTCTAGCATCTGAAAGTAGAAACTCGCCCGATTACAACGGTGTGAGCAGTTTGGCCCTAGGCCGTTCTAGTTTTTCGTTTCGAGCATCAGAACTCCGAAAATTTCGAGTTTCTCAAGCGTTTCTTACCTCCAAACTGTCATATCTCGCGAACGGAATGACCAATCCGCAAAATTTCTGTTGCACCTGAAAGTAGAATCTCGCCCGATTACAACGGTATGTGTACTTTTCCCCTAGGCGGCCCTAGTTATTCGTTTCGAGCAACAGAACTGCGAAAATTTTGAGTTTCTCCAGCGTTTCTTACCTTCAAACAGCCATATCTCGCGAACGGATTGACCAACCCGCAAAATTTCTATTGCATCTGAAAGTAGAATCTCGCCCGATCACAACGGTGTGTGTACTTTGCCACTAGGCCGTTCTAGTTATGCGTTTCGAGCATCAGAACTGCGAAAATTTTGAGTTTCTCAAGTGTTTCTTACCTCCAAACTGCCATATCTCGCGAACGGATTGACCAATCCGCAAAATTTCGGTTGCATCTGAAAGTAGAATCTCGCCCGATCACAACGGTGTGTGTACTTTGCCACTAGGCCGTTCTAGTTATGCGTTTCGAGCATCAGAACTGCGAAAATTTTGAGTTTCTCAAGTGTTTCTTACCTCCAAACTGTCATATCTCGCGAAAGGATTGACCAATCCGCAAAATTTCTGTTGCATCTGAAAGTAGAATCTCGCCCGATTACAACGGCATGCGTAGTTTTCCCCTAGGCCGTTCTAGTTATTCGTTTCGAGCATCAGAACTGCGAAAATTTTGAGTTTCTCAAGCTTTTCTTACCTCCAAACTGCCATATCTCGCGAACGGATTGACCAATCCGCAAAATTTCTGTTGCCTCTGAAGGTAGAAACTCGCCCAATTACCGCGCTATGTGTACTTTTCCCCTAGGCCGTTCTAGTTTTTCGTTTCGAGCATCAGAACTGCGAAAATTTCGAGTTTCTCAAGTGTTTCTTACCTCAAAACTGCCGTATCTCGCGAACGGATTGACCAATCCGCAAAATTTCTCTAGCATCTGAAAGTAGAAACTCGCCCGATTACAACGGTGTGAGCAGTTTGGCCCTAGGCCGTTCTAGTTATTCGTTTCGAGCATCAGAACTGCGAAAATTTTGAGTTTCTCAAGCGTTTCTTACCTCAAAACTGCCATATCTCCCGAACGGATTGACCAATACGCAAAATTTCTGTTGCATCTGAAAGCAGAAACTCGCCCGATTACATAGGGATGCGTTCTTTTCCCCTAGGCCGTTCTAGTTATTCGTTTCGAGCTTCAGAACTGCGAAAATTTTGAGTTTCTCAAGCGTTTCTTACATAAAACTGCCATATCTCGCGAACGGATTGACCAATCCGCAAAATTTCTGTTGCATCTGAAAGTAGAAACACGCCCGATTACAACGGTATGAGTAGTTTTCCCCTAGGCCGTTCTAGTTATTCGTTTCAAGCATCAGAACTGCGAAAATTTTGAGTTTCTCAAGCGTTTCTTACCTCAAAACTGCCATATCTCCCGAAGGGATTGACCAATCCGCAAAATTTTGTTTGCATCTGAAAGTAGAATCTCGCCCGATTACAACGGTGTGAGCAGTTTTGCCCTAGGCCGTTCTAGTTATTCGTTTCGAGCATCAGAACAGCGAAAATTTTGAGTTTCTCAAGCGTTTCTTACCTCAAAACTGCCATATCTCCCGAACGGATTGACCAATCCGCAAAATTTCTGTTGCATCTGAAAGCAGAAACTCGCCCGATTACAACGGTATGAGTAGTTTTCCCTTAGGCCGTTCTAGTTATTCGTTTCGAGCATCAGAACTGCGAAAATTTTGAGTTTCTCAAGCGTTTCTTACCTCAAAACTGCCATATCTCCCGAACGGATTGACCAATACGCAAAATTTCTGTTGCATCTGAAAGCAGAAACTCGCCCGATTACATAGGGATCCGTTCTTTTCCCCTAGGCCGTTCTAGTTATTCGTTTCGAGCATCAGAACTCCGAAAATTTCGAGTTTCTCAAGCGTTTCTTACCTCCAAACTGTCATATCTCGCGAACGGAATGACAAATCCGCAAAATTTCTGTTGCACCTGAAAGTAGAATCTCGCCCGATTACAACGGTATGTGTACTTTTCCCCTAGGCCGCTCTAGTTATTCGTTTCGAGCAACAGAACTGCGAAAATTTTGAGTTTCTCCAGCGTTTCTTACCTTCAAACTGCCATATCTCGCGAACGGATTGACCAACCCGCAAAATTTCTATTGCATCTGAAAGTAGAATCTCGCCTGATCACAACGGTGTGTGTACTTTGCCACTAGGCCGTTCTAGTTATGCGTTTCGAGCATCAGAACTGCGAAAATTTTGAGTTTCTCAAGTGTTTCTTACCTCCAAACTGCCATATCTCGCGAACGGATTGACCAATCCGCAAAATTTCGGTTGCATCTGAAAGTAGAATCTCGCCCGATCACAACGGTGTGTGTACTTTGCCACTAGGCCGTTCTAGTTATGCGTTTCGAGCATCAGAACTGCGAAAATTTTGAGTTTCTCAAGTGTTTCTTACCTCCAAACTGTCATATCTCGCGAACGGATTGACCAATCCGCAAAATTTCTGTTGCATCTGAAAGTAGAATCTCGCCCGATTACAACGGCATGCGTAGTTTTCCCCTAGGCCGTTCTAGTTATTCGTTTCGAGCATCAGAACTGCGAAAATTTTGAGTTTCTCAAGCGTTTCTTACCTCCAAACTGCCATATCTCGCGAACGGATTGACCAATTCGCAAAATTTCTGTTGCATCTGAAAGTAGAGACTCGCCCGATTACAACGGCATGCGTAGTTTTCCCCTAGGCCGTTCTAGTTATTCGTTTCGAGCATCAGAACTGCGAAAATTTTGAGTTTCTCAAGCTTTTCTTACCTCCAAACTGCCATATCTCGCGAACGGATTGACCAATCCGCAAAATTTCTGTTGCCTCTGAAGGTAGAAACTCGCCCAATTACCGCGCTATGTGTACTTTTCCCCTAGGCCGTTCTAGTTTTTCGTGTCGAGCATCAGAACTGCGAAAATTTTGAGTTTCCCAAGCGTTTCTTACCTCCAAACTGTCATATCTCGCGAACGGATTAACCAGTCCCCAAAATTTCTGTTGCATCTGAAAGTAGAAACACGCCCGATTACAACGGCATGCGTAGTTTTCCCCTAGGCCGTTCTAGTTATTCGTTTCGAGCATCAGAACTGCGAAAATTTTGAGTTTCTCAAGCGTTTCTTACCTCCAAACTGCCATATCTCGCGAACGGATTGGCCAATCCGCAAAATTTCTTTTGCATCTGAAGGTAGAAACTCGACCAATTACCGCGCTATGTGTACTTTTCCCCTAGGCCGTTCTAGTTTTTCGTGTCGAGCATCAGAACTGCGAAAATTTTGAGTTTCTCAAGCGTTTCTTACCTCCAAACTGCCATATCTCGCGAACGGAATGAACAATCCGCAAAATTTCTGTTGCATCTGAAAGTAGAAACTCGCCCGATTACAACGGTATCTGTAGTTTTCCCCTAGGCCGTTCTAGTTTTTCGTTTCGAGCATCAGAACTGCGAAAATTTTGAGTTTCTCAAGCGTTTCTTACCTCCAAACTGTCATATCTCGCGAACGGATTGACCAATCCGCAAAATTTCTGTTGCATCTGACAGTAGAAACTCGCCCGATTACAACGGTATGTGTAACTTTCCCCTAGGCCATTCTAGTGAATCGTTTCGAGCATCAGAACTGCGAAAATTTTGTGTTTCTCGAGCGTTTCTTACCTCCAAACTGTCATATCTCGCGAACGAATTGACCAATCGGCAAAATTTCTGTTGCATCTGAAAGTAGAAACTCGCCCGATTACAACGGTATGTGTACCTTTCCCCTAGGCCATTCTAGTTAATCGTTTCGAGCATCAGAACTGCGAAAATTTTGAGATTCTCGAGCGTTTATTACCTCCAAACTGTCATATCTCGCGAACGGATTGACCAATCCGCAAAATTTCTGTTGCATCTGAAAGTAGAAACTGGCCCGATTACAACGGTATGTGTAGTTTTACCCTAGGCCGTTCTAGTTATTCGTTTCGATCATCAGAACTGCGAAAATTTTGAGTTTCTCAAGCGTTTCTTACCTCCAAACTGTTATATCTCGCGAACGGATTGACAAATCCGCAAAATTTCTGTTGCATCTGAAAGTAGAAACTCGCCCGATTACAACGGCATGCGTAGTTTTCCCCTAGGCCGTTCTAGTTATTCGTTTCGAGCATCAGAACTGCGAAAATTTTGAGTTTCTCAAGCTTTTCTTACCTCCAAACTGCCATATCTCGCGAACGGATTGACCAATCCGCAAAATTTCTGTTGCCTCTGAAGGTAGAAACTCGCCCAATTACCGCGCTATGTGTACTTTTCCCCTAGGCCGTTCTAGTTTTTCGTGTCGAGCATCAGAACTGCGAAAATTTTGAGTTTCCCAAGCGTTTCTTACCTCCAAACTGTCATATCTCGCGAACGGATTGACCAGTCCCCAAAATTTCTGTTGCATCTGAAAGTAGAAACACGCCCGATTACAACGGCATGCGTAGTTTTCCCCTAGGCCGTTCTAGTTATTCGTTTCGAGCATCAGAACTGCGAAAATTTTGAGTTTCTCAAGCGTTTCTTACCTCCAAACTGCCATATCTCGCGAACGGATTGGCCAATCCGCAAAATTTCTGTTGCATCTGAAGGTAGAAACTCGACCAATTACCGCGCTATGTGTACTTTTCCCCTAGGCCGTTCTAGTTTTTCGTGTCGAGCATCAGAACTGCGAAAATTTTGAGTTTCTCAAGCGTTTCTTACCTCCAAACTGCCATATCTCGCGAACGGAATGAACAATCCGCAAAATTTCTGTTGCATCTGAAAGTAGAAACTCGCCCGATTACAACGGTATCTGTAGTTTTCCCCTAGGCCGTTCTAGTTTTTCGTTTCGAGCATCAGAACTGCGAAAATTTTGAGTTTCTCAAGCGTTTCTTACCTCCAAACTGTCATATCTCGCGAACGGATTGACCAATCCGCAAAATTTCTGTTGCATCTGAAAGTAGAAACTCGCCCGATTACAACGGTATGTGTAACTTTCCCCTAGGCCATTCTAGTTAATCGTTTCGAGCATCAGAACTGCGAAAATTTTGTGTTTCTCGAGCGTTTCTTACCTCCAAACTGTCATATCTCGCGAACGAATTGACCAATCGGCAAAATTTCTGTTGCATCTGAAAGTAGAAACTCGCCCGATTACAACGGTATGTGTACCTTTCCCCTAGGCCATTCTAGTTAATCGTTTCGAGCATCAGAACTGCGAAAATTTTGAGATTCTCGATCGTTTATTACCTCCAAACTGTCATATCTCGCGAACGGATTGACCAATCCGCAAAATTTCTGTTGCATCTGAAAGTAGAAACTGGCCCGATTACAACGGTATGTGTAGTTTTACCCTAGGCCGTTCTAGTTATTCGTTTCGATCATCAGAACTGCGAAAATTTTGAGTTTCTCAAGCGTTTCTTACCTCCAAACTGTTATATCTCGCGAACGGATTGACAAATCCGCAAAATTTCTGTTGCATCTGAAAGTAGAAACTCGCCCGATTACAACGGCATGCGTAGTTTTCCCCTAGGCCGTTCTAGTTATTCGTTTCGAGCATCAGAACTGCGAAAATTTTGAGTTTCTCAAGCTTTTCTTACCTCCAAACTGCCATATCTCGCGAACGGATTGACCAATCCGCAAAATTTCTGTTGCCTCTGAAGGTAGAGACTCGCCCAATTACCGCGCTATGTGTACTTTTCCCCTAGGCCGTTCTAGTTTTTCGTGTCGAGCATCAGAACTGCGAAAATTTTGAGTTTCCCAAGCGTTTCTTACCTCCAAACTGTCATATCTCGCGAACGGATTGACCAATCCGCAAAATTTCTGTTGCATCTGAAAGTAGAAACTCGCCCGATTACAACGGTGTGTGTAACTTTCCCCTAGGCCATTCTAGTTAATCGTTTCGAGCATCAGAACTGCGAAAATTTTGTGTTTCTCGAGCGTTTCCTACCTCCAAACTGTCATATCTCGCGAACGAATTGACCAATCGGCAAAATTTCTGTTGCATCTGAAAGTAGAAACTCGCCCGATTACAACGTTATGTGTACCTTTCCCCTAGGCCATTCTAGTTAATCGTTTCGAGCATCAGAACTGCGAAAATTTTGAGATTCTCGAGCGTTTATTACCTCCAAACTGTCATATCTCGCGAACGGATTGACCAATCCGCAAAGTTTCTGTTGCATCTGAAAGTAGAAACTGGCCCGATTACAACGGTATGTGTAGTTTTACCCTAGGCCGTTCTAGTTATTCGTTTCGAACATCAGAACTGCGAAAATTTTGAGTATCTCAAGCGTTTCTTACCTCCAAACTGTTATATCTCGCGAACGGATTGACAAATCCGCAAAATTTCTGTTGCATCTGAAAGTAGAAACTCGCCCGATTACAACGGCATGCGTAGTTTTCCCCTAGGCCGTTCTAGTTATTCGTTTCGAGCATCAGAACTGCGAAAATTTTGAGTTTCCCAAGCGTTTCTTACCTCCAAAGTGCCATATCTCGCGAACGGATTGACCAATCCGCAAAATTTCTATTGCATCTGAAAGTAGAAACTCCCCCGATTACAGCGGTATGTGTACTCTTCCCCTAGGCCATTCTAGTTAATCGTTTCGAGCATCAGAACTGCGAAAATTTTGAATTTCTCAAGCGTTTCTTACCTCCAAACTGCCATATCTCGCGAACGGATTGCCCAATCCGCAAAATTTCTGTTGCATCTGAAAGTAGAAACTCGCCCGATTACAACGGTATGTGTACCTTTCCCCTAGGCCATTCCAGTTAATCGTTTCGAGCATCAGAACTGCGAAAATTTTGAGTTTCTCAAGCGTTTCTTACCTCCAAACTGCCATATCTCGCGAACGGATTGGCCAATCCGCAAAATTTCTGTTGCATCTGAAGGTAGAATCTCGCCCAATTACCGCGCTATGTGTACTTTTCCGCTAGGCCGTTCTAGTTTTTCGTTTCGAGCATCAGAACTGCGAAAATTTTGAGTTTCTCAAGCGTTTCTTACCTCCAAACTGCCAGACCTCGCGCACGGATTGACAAATCCGCAAAATTTCTGTTGCATCTGAAAGTAGAAACTCGCCCGATTACAACGGCATGCGTAGTTTTCCCCTAGGCCGTTCTAGTTATTCGTTTCGAGCATCAGAACTGCGAAAATTTTGAGTTTCTCAAGCGTTTCTTACCTCCAAACTGCCATATCTCGCGCACGGATTGACAAATCCGCAAAATTTCTGTTGCATCTGAAAGTAGATGCTCGCCCGATTACAACGGTATGTGTAGTTTTTCCCTAGGCCGTTCTAGTTATTCGTTTCGAACATCAGAACTGCGAAAATTTTGAGTTTCTCAAGCGTTTCTTACCTCCAAACTGTTATATCTCGCGAACGGATTGACAAATCCGCAAAATTTCTATTGCATCTGAAAGTAGAAACTCGCCCGATTACAACGGTATCTGTAGTTTTCCCCTAGGCCGTTCTAGTTTTTCGTTTCGAGCATCAGAACTGCGAAAATTTTGAGTTTCTCAAGCGTTTCTTACCTCCAAACTGTTATATCTCGCGAACGGATTGACAAATCCGCAAAATTTCTGTTGCATCTGAAAGTAGAAACTCGCCCGATTACAACGGTATGTGTAACTTTCCCCTAGGCCATTCTAGTTAATCGTTTCGAGCATCAGAACTGCGAAAATTTTGTGTTTCTCGAGCGTTTCTTACCTCCAAACTGTCATATCTCGCGAACGAATTGACCAATCGGCAAAATTTCTGTTGCCTCTGAAAGTAGAAACTCGCCCGATTACAACGGTATGCGTACCTTTCCCCTAGGCCATTCTAGTTAATCGTTTCGAGCATCAGAACTGCGAAAATTTTGAGATTCTCGAGCGTTTATTACCTCCAAACTGTCATATCTCGCGAACGGATTGACCAATCCGCAAAGTTTCTGTTGCATCTGAAAGTAGAAACTGGCCCGATTACAACGGTATGTGTAGTTTTACCCTAGGCCGTTCTAGTTATTCGTTTCGAACATCAGAACTGCGAAAATTTTGAGTATCTCAAGCGTTTCTTACCTCCAAACTGTTATATCTCGCGAACGGATTGACAAATCCGCAAAATTTCTGTTGCATCTGAAAGTAGAAACTCGCCCGATTACAACGGCATGCGTAGTTTTCCCCTAGGCCGTTCTAGTTATTCGTTTCGAGCATCAGAACTGCGAAAATTTTGAGTTTCCCAAGCGTTTCTTACCTCCAAAGTGCCATATCTCGCGAACGGATTGACCAATCCGCAAAATTTCTATTGCATCTGAAAGTAGAAACTCCCCCGATTACAGCGGTATGTGTACTCTTCCCCTAGGCCATTCTAGTTAATCGTTTCGAGCATCAGAACTGCGAAAATTTTGAATTTCTCAAGCGTTTCTTACCTCCAAACTGCCATATCTCGCGAACGGATTGACCAATCCGCAAAATTTCTGTTGCATCTGAAAGTAGAAACTCGCCCGATTACAACGGTATGTGTACCTTTCCCCTAGGCCATTCCAGTTAATCGTTTCGAGCATCAGAACTGCGAAAATTTTGAGTTTCTCAAGCGTTTCTTACCTCCAAACTGCCATATCTCGCGAACGGATTGGCCAATCCGCAAAATTTCTGTTGCATCTGAAGGTAGAATCTCGCCCAATTACCGCGCTATGTGTACTTTTCCCCTAGGCCGTTCTAGTTTTTCGTTTCGAGCATCAGAACTGCGAAAATTTTGAGTTTCTCAAGCGTTTCTTACCTCCAAACTGCCAGACCTCGCGCACGGATTGACAAATCCGCAAAATTTCTGTTGCATCTGAAAGTAGAAACTCGCCCGATTACAACGGCATGCGTAGTTTTCCCCTAGGCCGTTCTAGTTATTCGTTTCGAGCATCAGAACTGCGAAAATTTTGAGTTACTCAAGCGTTTCTTACCTCCAAACTGCCATATCTCGCGCACGGATTGACAAATCCGCAAAATTTCTGTTGCATCTGAAAGTAGATGCTCGCCCGATTACAACGGTATGTGTAGTTTTTCCCTAGGCCGTTCTAGTTATTCGTTTCGAACATCAGAACTGCGAAAATTTTGAGTTTCTCAAGCGTTTCTTACCTCCAAACTGTTATATCTCGCGAACGGATTGACAAATCCGCAAAATTTCTATTGCATCTGAAAGTAGAAACTCGCCCGATTACAACAGCATGTGTAGTTTTCCCCTAGGCCGTTCTAGTTGTTCGTTTCGAGCATCAGATCTGCGAAAATTTTGAGTTTCCCAAGCGTTTCTTACCTCCAAAGTGCCATATCTCGCGAACGGATTGACCAATCCGCAAAATTTCTATTGCATCTGAAAGTAGAAACTCGCCGGATTACAAGGGTATGTGTACTCTTCCCCAAGGCCATTCTAGTTAATCGTTTCGAGCATCAGAACTGCGAAAATTTTGAGTTTCTCAAGCGTTTCTTACCTCCAAACTGCCATATCTCGCGAGCGGATCGCCCAATCCGCAAAATTTCTATTGCATCTGAAAATAGAAACTCGCCCGATTACAACGGCATGCGTAGTTTTCCCCTAGGCCGTTCTAGTTATTCGTTTCGAGCATCAGAACTGCGAAAATTTTGAGTTTCTCAAGCGTTTCTTACCTCCAAACTGCCATATCTCGCGAACGGATTGGCCAATCCGCAAAATTTCTGTTGCATCTGAAGGTAGAAACTCGCCCAATTACCGCGCTATGTGTACTTTTCCCCTAGGCCGTTCTAGTTTTTCGTGTCGAGCATCAGAACTGCGAAAATTTTGAGTTTCTCAAGCGTTTCTTACATCCAAACTGTCATATCTCGCGAACGGATTGACCAATCCGCAAAATTTCTGTTGCATCTGAAAGTAGATGCTCGCCCGATTACAACGGTATGTGTAGTTTTTCCCTAGGCCGTTCTAGTTATTCGTTTCGAACATCAGAATTGCGAAAATTTTGAGTTTCTCAAGCGTTTCTTACCTCCAAACTGCCATATCTCGCGAACGGATTGACCAATCCGCAAAATTTCTGTTGCATCTGAAAGTAGAAACTCGCCCGATTACAACGGTATGTGCACTTTTCCCCTAGGCCGTTCTAGTTATTCGTTCCGAGCATCAGAACTGCGAAAATTTTGAGTTTCTCAAGCGTTTCTTACATCCAAACTGCCATATCTCGCGAACGGATTGACCAATCCGCAAAATTTCTGTTGCATCTGAAAGTAAAAACTCGCCCGATTACAACGGTATGCGTAGTTTTCCCCTAGGCCGTTCTAGTTATTCGTTTCGAGCAACAGAACTGCATAAATTTTGAGTTTCTCAAGCGTTTCTTACCTCCAAACTGTCATATCTCGCGAACGGATTGACCAATCTGCAAAATTTCTGTTGTATCTGAAAGTAGAAACTCGCCCGATTACAACGGTATGTGTAGTTTTACCCTAGGGCCTTCTAGTTATTCGTTTCGAGCACCAGAACTACGAAAATTTTGAGTTTCTCAAGCGTTTCTTACCTCCAAACTGCCATATCTCGCGAACGGATTGACCAATCCGCAAAAATTTCTGTCGCATCTGAAAGTAGATACTCGCCCGATTACAACGGTATGTGTAGTTTTCCCCTAGGGAGTTCTAGTTATTCGTTTCGAGCACCAGAACTGCGAAAATTTTGAGTTTCTCAAGCGTTTCTTACCTCCAAACTGCCATATCTCGCGAACGGATTGACCAATCCGCAAAAATTTCTGTCGCATCTGAAAGTAGATACTCGCCCGATTACAACGGTATGTGTAGTTTTACCCTAGGGCGTTCTAGTTATTCGTTTCGAGCACCAGAACTTCGAAAATTTTGAGTTTCTCATGCGTTTCTTACCTCCAAACTGCCATATCTCGCGAACGGATTGACCAATCCGCAAAATTTCTGTTGCATCTGAAAGTAGAAACTCGCCCGATTACAACGGTATGTGTAGTTTTACCCTAGGGCGTTCTAGTTATTCGTTTCGAGCACCAGAACTGCGAAAATTTTGAGTTTCTCAAGCGCTTCTTACCTCTAAACTGCCATATCTCGCGAACGGATTGACCAATCCGCAAAATTTCTGTTGCATCTGAAAGTAGAAACTCGCCCGATTACAACGGTATGTGTAGTTTTACCCTAGGCCGTTCTAGTTATTCGTTTCGAACATCAGAATTGCGAAAATTTTGAGTTTCTCAAGCGTTTCTTACCTCCAAACTGCCATATCTCGCGAACGGATTGACCAAACCGCAAAATTTCTGTTGCATCTGAAAGTAGAAACTCGCCCGATTACAACGGTATGTGTAGTTTTACCCTAGGGCCTTCTAGTTATTCGTTTCGAGCACCAGAACTACGAAAATTTTGAGTTTCTCAAGCGTTTCTTACCTCCAAACTGCCATATCTCGCGAACGGATTGACCAATCCGCAAAAATTTCTGTCGCATCTGAAAGTAGATACTCGCCCGATTACAACGGTATGTGTAGTTTTCCCCTAGGGGGTTCTAGTTATTCGTTTCGAGCACCAGAACTGCGAAAATTTTGAGTTTCTCAAGCGTTTCTTACCTCCAAACTGCCATATCTCGCGAACGGATTGACCAATCCGCAAAATTTCTGTTGCATCTGAAAGTAGAAACTCGCCCGATTACAACGGTATGTGTAGTTTTACCCTAGGCCGTTCTAGTTATTCGTTTCGAGCACCAGAACTGCGAAAATTTTGAGTTTCTCAAGCGTTTGTTACCTCCAAACTGCCATATCTCGCGAACGGATTGACCAATCCGCAAAAATTTCTGTCGCATCTGAAAGTAGATACTCGCCCGATTACAACGGTATGTGTAGTTTTACCCTAGGGCGTTCTAGTTATTCGTTTCGAGCACCAGAACTTCGAAAATTTTGAGTTTCTCAAGCGTTTCTTACCTCCAAACTGCCATATCTCGCGAACGGATTGACCAATCCGCAAAATTTCTGTTGCATCTGAAAGTAGAAACTCGCCCGATTACAACGGTATGTGTAGTTTTACCCTAGGGCGTTCTAGTTATTCGTTTCGAGCACCAGAACTGCGAAAATTTTGAGTTTCTCAAGCGCTTCTTACCTCCAAACTGCCATATCTCGCGAACGGATTGACCAATCCGCAAAATTTCTGTTGCATCTGAAAGTAGAAACTCGCCCGATTACAACGGTATGTGTAGTTTTACCCTAGGGCGTTCTAGTTATTCGTTTCGAGCACCAGAACTGCGAAAATTTTGAGTTTCTCAAGCGCTTCTTACCTCCAAACTGTTATATCTCGCGAACGGATTGACAAATCCGCAAAATTTCTGTTGCATCTGAAAGTAGAAACTCGCCCGATTACAACGGCATGCGTAGTTTTCCCCTAGGCCGTTCTAGTTATTCGTTTCGAGCATCAGAACTGCGAAAATTTTGAGTTTCCCAAGCGTTTCTTACCTCCAAAGTGCCATATCTCGCGAACGGATTGACCAATCCGCAAAATTTCTATTGCATCTGAAAGTAGAAACTCCCCCGATTACAGCGGTGTGTGTACTCTTCCCCTAGGCCATCCTAGTTAATCGTTTCGAGCATCAGAACTGCGAAAATTTTGAGTTTCTCAAGCGTTTCTTACCTCCAAACTGCCATATCTCGAGAACGGATTGACCAATCCGCAAAATTTCTGTTGCATCTGAAGGTAGAAATTCGCCCAATTACCACGCTATGTGTACTTTTCCCCTACGCCGTTCTAGTTTTTCGTTTCGAGCAACAGAACTGCGAAAATTTCGAGTTTCTCAAGCGTTTCTTACCTCCAAACTGTCATATCTCGCGAACGGATTGACCAATCCGCAAAATTTCTGTTGCATCTGAAAGTGGATGCTCGCCCGATTACAACGGTGTGTGTAGTTTTTCCCTAGGCCGTTCTAGTTATTCGTTTCGAGCACCAGAACTGCGAAAATTTTGAGTTTCTCAAGCGTTTCTTACCTCCAAACTGCCATATCTCGCGAACGGATTGACCAATCCGCAAAAATTTCTGTCGCATCTGAAAGTAGATACTCGCCCGATTACAACGGTATGTGTAGTTTTACCCTAGGGCGTTCTAGTTATTCGTTTCGAGCACCAGAACTTCGAAAATTTTGAGTTTCTCAAGCGTTTCTTACCTCCAAACTGCCATATCTCGCGAACGGATTGACCAATCCGCAAAATTTCTGTTGCATCTGAAAGTAGAAACTCGCCCGATTACAACGGTATGTGTAGTTTTACCCTAGGGCGTTCTAGTTATTCGTTTCGAGCACCAGAACTGCGAAAATTTTGAGTTTCTCAAGCGCTTCTTACCTCCAAACTGCCATATCTCGCGAACGGATTGACCAATCCGCAAAATTTCTGTTGCATCTGAAAGTAGAAACTCGCCCGATTACAACGGTATGTGTAGTTTTACCCTAGGGCGTTCTAGTTATTCGTTTCGAGCACCAGAACTGCGAAAATTTTGAGTTTCTCAAGCGCTTCTTACTTCCAAACTGCCATATCTCGCGAACGGATTGACCAATCCGCAAAATTTCTGTTGCATCTGAAAGTAGATACTCGCCCGATTACAACGGTATGTGTAGTTTTCCCATAGGCCGTTCTAGTTATTCGTTTCGAGCACCAGAACTGCGAAAATTTTGAGTTTCTCAAGCGTTTCTTACCTCCAAACTGTTATATCTCGCGAACGGATTGACAAATCCGAAAAATTTCTGTTGCATCTGAAAGTAGAAACTCGCCCGATTACAACGGCATGCGTAGTTTTCCCCTAGGCCGTTCTAGTTATTCGTTTCGAGCATCAGAACTGCGAAAATTTTGAGTTTCCCAAGCGTTTCTTACCTCCAAAGTGCCATATCTCGCGAACGGATTGACCAATCCGCAAAATTTCTATTGCATCTGAAAGTAGAAACTCCCCCGATTACAGCGGTGTGTGTACTCTTCCCCTAGGCCATCCTAGTTAATCGTTTCGAGCATCAGAACTGCGAAAATTTTGAGTTTCTCAAGCGTTTCTTACCTCCAAACTGCCATATCTCGAGAACGGATTGACCAATCCGCAAAATTTCTGTTGCATCTGAAGGTAGAAATTCGCCCAATTACCGCGCTATGTGTACTTTTCCCCTACGCCGTTCTAGTTTTTCGTTTCGAGCAACAGAACTGCGAAAATTTCGAGTTTCTCAAGCGTTTCTTACCTCCAAACTGTCATATCTCGCGAACGGATTGACCAATCCGCAAAATTTCTGTTGCATCTGAAAGTGGATGCTCGCCCGATTACAACGGTGTGTGTAGTTTTTCCCTAGGCCGTTCTAGTTATTCGTTTCGAACATCAGAACTGCGAAAATTTTGAGTTTCTCAAGCGTTTCTTACCTCCAAACTGCCATATCTCGCGAGCGGATCGCCCAATCCGCAAAATTTCTGTTGCATCTGAAAGTAGAAACTCGCCCGATTACAACGGCATGCGTAGTTTTCCCCTAGGCCGTTCTAGTTATTCGTTTCGAGCATCAGAACTGCGAAAATTTTGAGTTTCTCAAGATTTCTTACCTCCAAACTGCCATATCTCGCGAACGGATTGGCCAATCCGCAAAATTTCTGTTGCATCTGAAGGTAGAAACTCGCCCAATTACCGCACTATCTGTACTTTTCCCCTAGGCCGTTCTAGTTTTTCGTTTCGAGCATCAGAACTGCGAAAATTTCGAGTTTCTCAAGCGTTTCTTACATCCAAACTGTCATATCTCGCGAACGGATTGACCAATCCGCAAAATTTCTGTTGCATCTGAAAGTAGAAACTCGCCCGATTACAACGGTATGTGTAGTTTTTCCCTAGGCCGTTCTAGTTATTCGTTTCGAACATCAGAACTGCGAAAATTTTGAGTTTCTCAAGCGTTTCTTATCTCCAAACTGTTATATCTCGCGAACGGATTGACAAATCCGCAAAATTTCTGTTGCATCTGAAAGTAGAAACTCGCCCGATTACAACGGCATGCGTAGTTTTCCCCTAGGCCGTTCTAGTTATTCGTTTCGAGCATCAGAACTGCGAAAATTTTGAGTTTCTCAAGCGTTTCTTACCTCCAAACTGTTGTATCTCGCGAACGGATTGACAAATCCGCAAAATTTCTGTTGCATCTGAAAGTAGAAACTCGCCCGATTACAACAGTATGCGTAGTTTTCCCCTAGGCCGTTCTAGTTATTCGTTTCGAGCATCAGATCTGCGAAAATTTTGAGTTTCCCAAGCGTTTCTTACCTCCAAAGTGCCATATCTCGCGAACGGATTGACCAATCCGCAAAATTTCTATTGCATCTGAAAGTAGAAACTCGCCCGATTACAACGGTATGTGTACTCTTCCCCAAGGCCATTCTAGTTAATCGTTTCGAGCATCAGAACTGCGAAAATTTTGAGTTTCTCAAGCGTTTCTTACCTCCAAACTGCCATATCTCGCGAACGGATTGGCCAATCCGCAAAATTTCTGTTGCATCTGAAGGTAGAATCTCGCCCAATTACCGCGCTATGTGTACTTTTCCCCTAGGCCGTTCTAGTTTTTCGTTTCGAGCATCAGAACTGCGAAAATTTTGAGTTTCTCAAGCGTTTCTTACCTCCAAACTGCCAGACCTCGCGCACGGATTGACAAATCCGCAAAATTTCTGTTGCATCTGAAAGTAGAAACTCGCCCGATTACAACGGCATGCGTAGTTTTCCCCTAGGCCGTTCTAGTTATTCGTTTCGAGCATCAGAACTGCGAAAATTTTGAGTTACTCAAGCGTTTCTTACCTCCAAACTGCCATATCTCGCGCACGGATTGACAAATCCGCAAAATTTCTGTTGCATCTGAAAGTAGATGCTCGCCCGATTACAACGGTATGTGTAGTTTTTCCCTAGGCCGTTCTAGTTATTCGTTTCGAACATCAGAACTGCGAAAATTTTGAGTTTCTCAAGCGTTTCTTACCTCCAAACTGTTATATCTCGCGAACGGATTGACAAATCCGCAAAATTTCTATTGCATCTGAAAGTAGAAACTCGCCCGATTACAACAGCATGTGTAGTTTTCCCCTAGGCCGTTCTAGTTGTTCGTTTCGAGCATCAGATCTGCGAAAATTTTGAGTTTCCCAAGCGTTTCTTACCTCCAAAGTGCCATATCTCGCGAACGGATTGACCAATCCGCAAAATTTCTATTGCATCTGAAAGTAGAAACTCGCCGGATTACAAGGGTATGTGTACTCTTCCCCAAGGCCATTCTAGTTAATCGTTTCGAGCATCAGAACTGCGAAAATTTTGAGTTTCTCAAGCGTTTCTTACCTCCAAACTGCCATATCTCGCGAGCGGATCGCCCAATCCGCAAAATTTCTATTGCATCTGAAAATAGAAACTCGCCCGATTACAACGGCATGCGTAGTTTTCCCCTAGGCCGTTCTAGTTATTCGTTTCGAGCATCAGAACTGCGAAAATTTTGAGTTTCTCAAGCGTTTCTTACCTCCAAACTGCCATATCTCGCGAACGGATTGGCCAATCCGCAAAATTTCTGTTGCATCTGAAGGTAGAAACTCGCCCAATTACCGCGCTATGTGTACTTTTCCCCTAGGCCGTTCTAGTTTTTCGTGTCGAGCATCAGAACTGCGAAAATTTTGAGTTTCTCAAGCGTTTCTTACATCCAAACTGTCATATCTCGCGAACGGATTGACCAATCCGCAAAATTTCTGTTGCATCTGAAAGTAGATGCTCGCCCGATTACAACGGTATGTGTAGTTTTTCCCTAGGCCGTTCTAGTTATTCGTTTCGAACATCAGAATTGCGAAAATTTTGAGTTTCTCAAGCGTTTCTTACCTCCAAACTGCCATATCTCGCGAACGGATTGACCAATCCGCAAAATTTCTGTTGCATCTGAAAGTAGAAACTCGCCCGATTACAACGGTATGTGCACTTTTCCCCTAGGCCGTTCTAGTTATTCGTTCCGAGCATCAGAACTGCGAAAATTTTGAGTTTCTCAAGCGTTTCTTACATCCAAACTGCCATATCTCGCGAACGGATTGACCAATCCGCAAAATTTCTGTTGCATCTGAAAGTAAAAACTCGCCCGATTACAACGGTATGCGTAGTTTTCCCCTAGGCCGTTCTAGTTATTCGTTTCGAGCAACAGAACTGCATAAATTTTGAGTTTCTCAAGCGTTTCTTACCTCCAAACTGTCATATCTCGCGAACGGATTGACCAATCTGCAAAATTTCTGTTGTATCTGAAAGTAGAAACTCGCCCGATTACAACGGTATGTGTAGTTTTACCCTAGGGCCTTCTAGTTATTCGTTTCGAGCACCAGAACTACGAAAATTTTGAGTTTCTCAAGCGTTTCTTACCTCCAAACTGCCATATCTCGCGAACGGATTGACCAATCCGCAAAAATTTCTGTCGCATCTGAAAGTAGATACTCGCCCGATTACAACGGTATGTGTAGTTTTCCCCTAGGGAGTTCTAGTTATTCGTTTCGAGCACCAGAACTGCGAAAATTTTGAGTTTCTCAAGCGTTTCTTACCTCCAAACTGCCATATCTCGCGAACGGATTGACCAATCCGCAAAATTTCTGTTGCATCTGAAAGTAGAAACTCGCCCGATTACAACGGTATGTGTAGTTTTACCCTAGGCCGTTCTAGTTATTCGTTTCGAGCACCAGAACTGCGAAAATTTTGAGTTTCTCAAGCGTTTGTTACCTCCAAACTGCCATATCTCGCGAACGGATTGACCAATCCGCAAAAATTTCTGTCGCATCTGAAAGTAGATACTCGCCCGATTACAACGGTATGTGTAGTTTTACCCTAGGGCGTTCTAGTTATTCGTTTCGAGCACCAGAACTTCGAAAATTTTGAGTTTCTCATGCGTTTCTTACCTCCAAACTGCCATATCTCGCGAACGGATTGACCAATCCGCAAAATTTCTGTTGCATCTGAAAGTAGAAACTCGCCCGATTACAACGGTATGTGTAGTTTTACCCTAGGGCGTTCTAGTTATTCGTTTCGAGCACCAGAACTGCGAAAATTTTGAGTTTCTCAAGCGCTTCTTACCTCTAAACTGCCATATCTCGCGAACGGATTGACCAATCCGCAAAATTTCTGTTGCATCTGAAAGTAGAAACTCGCCCGATTACAACGGTATGTGTAGTTTTACCCTAGGCCGTTCTAGTTATTCGTTTCGAACATCAGAATTGCGAAAATTTTGAGTTTCTCAAGCGTTTCTTACCTCCAAACTGCCATATCTCGCGAACGGATTGACCAATCCGCAAAATTTCTGTTGCATCTGAAAGTAGAAACTCGCCCGATTACAACGGTATGTGTAGTTTTACCCTAGGGCGTTCTAGTTATTCGTTTCGAGCACCAGAACTGCGAAAATTTTGAGTTTCTCAAGCGCTTCTTACCTCCAAACTGTTATATCTCGCGAACGGATTGACAAATCCGCAAAATTTCTGTTGCATCTGAAAGTAGAAACTCGCCCGATTACAACGGCATGCGTAGTTTTCCCCTAGGCCGTTCTAGTTATTCGTTTCGAGCATCAGAACTGCGAAAATTTTGAGTTTCCCAAGCGTTTCTTACCTCCAAAGTGCCATATCTCGCGAACGGATTGACCAATCCGCAAAATTTCTATTGCATCTGAAAGTAGAAACTCCCCCGATTACAGCGGTGTGTGTACTCTTCCCCTAGGCCATCCTAGTTAATCGTTTCGAGCATCAGAACTGCGAAAATTTTGAGTTTCTCAAGCGTTTCTTACCTCCAAACTGCCATATCTCGAGAACGGATTGACCAATCCGCAAAATTTCTGTTGCATCTGAAGGTAGAAATTCGCCCAATTACCACGCTATGTGTACTTTTCCCCTACGCCGTTCTAGTTTTTCGTTTCGAGCAACAGAACTGCGAAAATTTCGAGTTTCTCAAGCGTTTCTTACCTCCAAACTGTCATATCTCGCGAACGGATTGACCAATCCGCAAAATTTCTGTTGCATCTGAAAGTGGATGCTCGCCCGATTACAACGGTGTGTGTAGTTTTTCCCTAGGCCGTTCTAGTTATTCGTTTCGAGCACCAGAACTGCGAAAATTTTGAGTTTCTCAAGCGTTTCTTACCTCCAAACTGCCATATCTCGCGAACGGATTGACCAATCCGCAAAAATTTCTGTCGCATCTGAAAGTAGATACTCGCCCGATTACAACGGTATGTGTAGTTTTACCCTAGGGCGTTCTAGTTATTCGTTTCGAGCACCAGAACTTCGAAAATTTTGAGTTTCTCAAGCGTTTCTTACCTCCAAACTGCCATATCTCGCGAACGGATTGACCAATCCGCAAAATTTCTGTTGCATCTGAAAGTAGAAACTCGCCCGATTACAACGGTATGTGTAGTTTTACCCTAGGGCGTTCTAGTTATTCGTTTCGAGCACCAGAACTGCGAAAATTTTGAGTTTCTCAAGCGCTTCTTACCTCCAAACTGCCATATCTCGCGAACGGATTGACCAATCCGCAAAATTTCTGTTGCATCTGAAAGTAGAAACTCGCCCGATTACAACGGTATGTGTAGTTTTACCCTAGGGCGTTCTAGTTATTCGTTTCGAGCACCAGAACTGCGAAAATTTTGAGTTTCTCAAGCGCTTCTTACTTCCAAACTGCCATATCTCGCGAACGGATTGACCAATCCGCAAAATTTCTGTTGCATCTGAAAGTAGATACTCGCCCGATTACAACGGTATGTGTAGTTTTCCCATAGGCCGTTCTAGTTATTCGTTTCGAGCACCAGAACTGCGAAAATTTTGAGTTTCTCAAGCGTTTCTTACCTCCAAACTGTTATATCTCGCGAACGGATTGACAAATCCGAAAAATTTCTGTTGCATCTGAAAGTAGAAACTCGCCCGATTACAACGGCATGCGTAGTTTTCCCCTAGGCCGTTCTAGTTATTCGTTTCGAGCATCAGAACTGCGAAAATTTTGAGTTTCCCAAGCGTTTCTTACCTCCAAAGTGCCATATCTCGCGAACGGATTGACCAATCCGCAAAATTTCTATTGCATCTGAAAGTAGAAACTCCCCCGATTACAGCGGTGTGTGTACTCTTCCCCTAGGCCATCCTAGTTAATCGTTTCGAGCATCAGAACTGCGAAAATTTTGAGTTTCTCAAGCGTTTCTTACCTCCAAACTGCCATATCTCGAGAACGGATTGACCAATCCGCAAAATTTCTGTTGCATCTGAAGGTAGAAATTCGCCCAATTACCGCGCTATGTGTACTTTTCCCCTACGCCGTTCTAGTTTTTCGTTTCGAGCAACAGAACTGCGAAAATTTCGAGTTTCTCAAGCGTTTCTTACCTCCAAACTGTCATATCTCGCGAACGGATTGACCAATCCGCAAAATTTCTGTTGCATCTGAAAGTGGATGCTCGCCCGATTACAACGGTGTGTGTAGTTTTTCCCTAGGCCGTTCTAGTTATTCGTTTCGAACATCAGAACTGCGAAAATTTTGAGTTTCTCAAGCGTTTCTTACCTCCAAACTGCCATATCTCGCGAGCGGATCGCCCAATCCGCAAAATTTCTGTTGCATCTGAAAGTAGAAACTCGCCCGATTACAACGGCATGCGTAGTTTTCCCCTAGGCCGTTCTAGTTATTCGTTTCGAGCATCAGAACTGCGAAAATTTTGAGTTTCTCAAGATTTCTTACCTCCAAACTGCCATATCTCGCGAACGGATTGGCCAATCCGCAAAATTTCTGTTGCATCTGAAGGTAGAAACTCGCCCAATTACCGCACTATCTGTACTTTTCCCCTAGGCCGTTCTAGTTTTTCGTTTCGAGCATCAGAACTGCGAAAATTTCGAGTTTCTCAAGCGTTTCTTACATCCAAACTGTCATATCTCGCGAACGGATTGACCAATCCGCAAAATTTCTGTTGCATCTGAAAGTAGAAACTCGCCCGATTACAACGGTATGTGTAGTTTTTCCCTAGGCCGTTCTAGTTATTCGTTTCGAACATCAGAACTGCGAAAATTTTGAGTTTCTCAAGCGTTTCTTATCTCCAAACTGTTATATCTCGCGAACGGATTGACAAATCCGCAAAATTTCTGTTGCATCTGAAAGTAGAAACTCGCCCGATTACAACGGCATGCGTAGTTTTCCCCTAGGCCGTTCTAGTTATTCGTTTCGAGCATCAGAACTGCGAAAATTTTGAGTTTCTCAAGCGTTTCTTACCTCCAAACTGTTGTATCTCGCGAACGGATTGACAAATCCGCAAAATTTCTGTTGCATCTGAAAGTAGAAACTCGCCCGATTACAACAGTATGCGTAGTTTTCCCCTAGGCCGTTCTAGTTATTCGTTTCGAGCATCAGATCTGCGAAAATTTTGAGTTTCCCAAGCGTTTCTTACCTCCAAAGTGCCATATCTCGCGAACGGATTGACCAATCCGCAAAATTTCTATTGCATCTGAAAGTAGAAACTCGCCCGATTACAACGGTATGTGTACTCTTCCCCAAGGCCATTCTAGTTAATCGTTTCGAGCATCAGAACTGCGAAAATTTTGAGTTTCTCAAGCGTTTCTTACCTCCAAACTGCCATATCTCGCGAACGGATTGGCCAATCCGCAAAATTTCTGTTGCATCTGAAGGTAGAATCTCGCCCAATTACCGCGCTATGTGTACTTTTCCCCTAGGCCGTTCTAGTTTTTCGTTTCGAGCATCAGAACTGCGAAAATTTTGAGTTTCTCAAGCGTTTCTTACCTCCAAACTGCCAGACCTCGCGCACGGATTGACAAATCCGCAAAATTTCTGTTGCATCTGAAAGTAGAAACTCGCCCGATTACAACGGCATGCGTAGTTTTCCCCTAGGCCGTTCTAGTTATTCGTTTCGAGCATCAGAACTGCGAAAATTTTGAGTTACTCAAGCGTTTCTTACCTCCAAACTGCCATATCTCGCGCACGGATTGACAAATCCGCAAAATTTCTGTTGCATCTGAAAGTAGATGCTCGCCCGATTACAACGGTATGTGTAGTTTTTCCCTAGGCCGTTCTAGTTATTCGTTTCGAACATCAGAACTGCGAAAATTTTGAGTTTCTCAAGCGTTTCTTACCTCCAAACTGTTATATCTCGCGAACGGATTGACAAATCCGCAAAATTTCTATTGCATCTGAAAGTAGAAACTCGCCCGATTACAACAGCATGTGTAGTTTTCCCCTAGGCCGTTCTAGTTGTTCGTTTCGAGCATCAGATCTGCGAAAATTTTGAGTTTCCCAAGCGTTTCTTACCTCCAAAGTGCCATATCTCGCGAACGGATTGACCAATCCGCAAAATTTCTATTGCATCTGAAAGTAGAAACTCGCCGGATTACAAGGGTATGTGTACTCTTCCCCAAGGCCATTCTAGTTAATCGTTTCGAGCATCAGAACTGCGAAAATTTTGAGTTTCTCAAGCGTTTCTTACCTCCAAACTGCCATATCTCGCGAGCGGATCGCCCAATCCGCAAAATTTCTATTGCATCTGAAAATAGAAACTCGCCCGATTACAACGGCATGCGTAGTTTTCCCCTAGGCCGTTCTAGTTATTCGTTTCGAGCATCAGAACTGCGAAAATTTTGAGTTTCTCAAGCGTTTCTTACCTCCAAACTGCCATATCTCGCGAACGGATTGGCCAATCCGCAAAATTTCTGTTGCATCTGAAGGTAGAAACTCGCCCAATTACCGCGCTATGTGTACTTTTCCCCTAGGCCGTTCTAGTTTTTCGTGTCGAGCATCAGAACTGCGAAAATTTTGAGTTTCTCAAGCGTTTCTTACATCCAAACTGTCATATCTCGCGAACGGATTGACCAATCCGCAAAATTTCTGTTGCATCTGAAAGTAGATGCTCGCCCGATTACAACGGTATGTGTAGTTTTTCCCTAGGCCGTTCTAGTTATTCGTTTCGAACATCAGAATTGCGAAAATTTTGAGTTTCTCAAGCGTTTCTTACCTCCAAACTGCCATATCTCGCGAACGGATTGACCAATCCGCAAAATTTCTGTTGCATCTGAAAGTAGAAACTCGCCCGATTACAACGGTATGTGCACTTTTCCCCTAGGCCGTTCTAGTTATTCGTTCCGAGCATCAGAACTGCGAAAATTTTGAGTTTCTCAAGCGTTTCTTACATCCAAACTGCCATATCTCGCGAACGGATTGACCAATCCGCAAAATTTCTGTTGCATCTGAAAGTAAAAACTCGCCCGATTACAACGGTATGCGTAGTTTTCCCCTAGGCCGTTCTAGTTATTCGTTTCGAGCAACAGAACTGCATAAATTTTGAGTTTCTCAAGCGTTTCTTACCTCCAAACTGTCATATCTCGCGAACGGATTGACCAATCTGCAAAATTTCTGTTGTATCTGAAAGTAGAAACTCGCCCGATTACAACGGTATGTGTAGTTTTACCCTAGGGCCTTCTAGTTATTCGTTTCGAGCACCAGAACTACGAAAATTTTGAGTTTCTCAAGCGTTTCTTACCTCCAAACTGCCATATCTCGCGAACGGATTGACCAATCCGCAAAAATTTCTGTCGCATCTGAAAGTAGATACTCGCCCGATTACAACGGTATGTGTAGTTTTCCCCTAGGGAGTTCTAGTTATTCGTTTCGAGCACCAGAACTGCGAAAATTTTGAGTTTCTCAAGCGTTTCTTACCTCCAAACTGCCATATCTCGCGAACGGATTGACCAATCCGCAAAATTTCTGTTGCATCTGAAAGTAGAAACTCGCCCGATTACAACGGTATGTGTAGTTTTACCCTAGGCCGTTCTAGTTATTCGTTTCGAGCACCAGAACTGCGAAAATTTTGAGTTTCTCAAGCGTTTGTTACCTCCAAACTGCCATATCTCGCGAACGGATTGACCAATCCGCAAAAATTTCTGTCGCATCTGAAAGTAGATACTCGCCCGATTACAACGGTATGTGTAGTTTTACCCTAGGGCGTTCTAGTTATTCGTTTCGAGCACCAGAACTTCGAAAATTTTGAGTTTCTCATGCGTTTCTTACCTCCAAACTGCCATATCTCGCGAACGGATTGACCAATCCGCAAAATTTCTGTTGCATCTGAAAGTAGAAACTCGCCCGATTACAACGGTATGTGTAGTTTTACCCTAGGGCGTTCTAGTTATTCGTTTCGAGCACCAGAACTGCGAAAATTTTGAGTTTCTCAAGCGCTTCTTACCTCTAAACTGCCATATCTCGCGAACGGATTGACCAATCCGCAAAATTTCTGTTGCATCTGAAAGTAGAAACTCGCCCGATTACAACGGTATGTGTAGTTTTACCCTAGGCCGTTCTAGTTATTCGTTTCGAACATCAGAATTGCGAAAATTTTGAGTTTCTCAAGCGTTTCTTACCTCCAAACTGCCATATCTCGCGAACGGATTGACCAAACCGCAAAATTTCTGTTGCATCTGAAAGTAGAAACTCGCCCGATTACAACGGTATGTGTAGTTTTACCCTAGGGCCTTCTAGTTATTCGTTTCGAGCACCAGAACTACGAAAATTTTGAGTTTCTCAAGCGTTTCTTACCTCCAAACTGCCATATCTCGCGAACGGATTGACCAATCCGCAAAAATTTCTGTCGCATCTGAAAGAAGATACTCGCCCGATTACAACGGTATGTGTAGTTTTCCCCTAGGGGGTTCTAGTTATTCGTTTCGAGCACCAGAACTGCGAAAATTTTGAGTTTCTCAAGCGTTTCTTACCTCCAAACTGCCATATCTCGCGAACGGATTGACCAATCCGCAAAATTTCTGTTGCATCTGAAAGTAGAAACTCGCCCGATTACAACGGTATGTGTAGTTTTACCCTAGGCCGTTCTAGTTATTCGTTTCGAGCACCAGAACTGCGAAAATTTTGAGTTTCTCAAGCGTTTGTTACCTCCAAACTGCCATATCTCGCGAACGGATTGACCAATCCGCAAAAATTTCTGTCGCATCTGAAAGTAGATACTCGCCCGATTACAACGGTATGTGTAGTTTTACCCTAGGGCGTTCTAGTTATTCGTTTCGAGCACCAGAACTTCGAAAATTTTGAGTTTCTCAAGCGTTTCTTACCTCCAAACTGCCATATCTCGCGAACGGATTGACCAATCCGCAAAATTTCTGTTGCATCTGAAAGTAGAAACTCGCCCGATTACAACGGTATGTGTAGTTTTACCCTAGGGCGTTCTAGTTATTCGTTTCGAGCACCAGAACTGCGAAAATTTTGAGTTTCTCAAGCGCTTCTTACCTCCAAACTGCCATATCTCGCGAACGGATTGACCAATCCGCAAAATTTCTGTTGCATCTGAAAGTAGAAACTCGCCCGATTACAACGGTATGTGTAGTTTTACCCTAGGGCGTTCTAGTTATTCGTTTCGAGCACCAGAACTGCGAAAATTTTGAGTTTCTCAAGCGCTTCTTACCTCCAAACTGTTATATCTCGCGAACGGATTGACAAATCCGCAAAATTTCTGTTGCATCTGAAAGTAGAAACTCGCCCGATTACAACGGCATGCGTAGTTTTCCCCTAGGCCGTTCTAGTTATTCGTTTCGAGCATCAGAACTGCGAAAATTTTGAGTTTCCCAAGCGTTTCTTACCTCCAAAGTGCCATATCTCGCGAACGGATTGACCAATCCGCAAAATTTCTATTGCATCTGAAAGTAGAAACTCCCCCGATTACAGCGGTGTGTGTACTCTTCCCCTAGGCCATCCTAGTTAATCGTTTCGAGCATCAGAACTGCGAAAATTTTGAGTTTCTCAAGCGTTTCTTACCTCCAAACTGCCATATCTCGAGAACGGATTGACCAATCCGCAAAATTTCTGTTGCATCTGAAGGTAGAAATTCGCCCAATTACCACGCTATGTGTACTTTTCCCCTACGCCGTTCTAGTTTTTCGTTTCGAGCAACAGAACTGCGAAAATTTCGAGTTTCTCAAGCGTTTCTTACCTCCAAACTGTCATATCTCGCGAACGGATTGACCAATCCGCAAAATTTCTGTTGCATCTGAAAGTGGATGCTCGCCCGATTACAACGGTGTGTGTAGTTTTTCCCTAGGCCGTTCTAGTTATTCGTTTCGAGCACCAGAACTGCGAAAATTTTGAGTTTCTCAAGCGTTTCTTACCTCCAAACTGCCATATCTCGCGAACGGATTGACCAATCCGCAAAAATTTCTGTCGCATCTGAAAGTAGATACTCGCCCGATTACAACGGTATGTGTAGTTTTACCCTAGGGCGTTCTAGTTATTCGTTTCGAGCACCAGAACTTCGAAAATTTTGAGTTTCTCAAGCGTTTCTTACCTCCAAACTGCCATATCTCGCGAACGGATTGACCAATCCGCAAAATTTCTGTTGCATCTGAAAGTAGAAACTCGCCCGATTACAACGGTATGTGTAGTTTTACCCTAGGGCGTTCTAGTTATTCGTTTCGAGCACCAGAACTGCGAAAATTTTGAGTTTCTCAAGCGCTTCTTACCTCCAAACTGCCATATCTCGCGAACGGATTGACCAATCCGCAAAATTTCTGTTGCATCTGAAAGTAGAAACTCGCCCGATTACAACGGTATGTGTAGTTTTACCCTAGGGCGTTCTAGTTATTCGTTTCGAGCACCAGAACTGCGAAAATTTTGAGTTTCTCAAGCGCTTCTTACTTCCAAACTGCCATATCTCGCGAACGGATTGACCAATCCGCAAAATTTCTGTTGCATCTGAAAGTAGATACTCGCCCGATTACAACGGTATGTGTAGTTTTCCCATAGGCCGTTCTAGTTATTCGTTTCGAGCACCAGAACTGCGAAAATTTTGAGTTTCTCAAGCGTTTCTTACCTCCAAACTGTTATATCTCGCGAACGGATTGACAAATCCGAAAAATTTCTGTTGCATCTGAAAGTAGAAACTCGCCCGATTACAACGGCATGCGTAGTTTTCCCCTAGGCCGTTCTAGTTATTCGTTTCGAGCATCAGAACTGCGAAAATTTTGAGTTTCCCAAGCGTTTCTTACCTCCAAAGTGCCATATCTCGCGAACGGATTGACCAATCCGCAAAATTTCTATTGCATCTGAAAGTAGAAACTCCCCCGATTACAGCGGTGTGTGTACTCTTCCCCTAGGCCATCCTAGTTAATCGTTTCGAGCATCAGAACTGCGAAAATTTTGAGTTTCTCAAGCGTTTCTTACCTCCAAACTGCCATATCTCGAGAACGGATTGACCAATCCGCAAAATTTCTGTTGCATCTGAAGGTAGAAATTCGCCCAATTACCGCGCTATGTGTACTTTTCCCCTACGCCGTTCTAGTTTTTCGTTTCGAGCAACAGAACTGCGAAAATTTCGAGTTTCTCAAGCGTTTCTTACCTCCAAACTGTCATATCTCGCGAACGGATTGACCAATCCGCAAAATTTCTGTTGCATCTGAAAGTGGATGCTCGCCCGATTACAACGGTGTGTGTAGTTTTTCCCTAGGCCGTTCTAGTTATTCGTTTCGAACATCAGAACTGCGAAAATTTTGAGTTTCTCAAGCGTTTCTTACCTCCAAACTGCCATATCTCGCGAGCGGATCGCCCAATCCGCAAAATTTCTGTTGCATCTGAAAGTAGAAACTCGCCCGATTACAACGGCATGCGTAGTTTTCCCCTAGGCCGTTCTAGTTATTCGTTTCGAGCATCAGAACTGCGAAAATTTTGAGTTTCTCAAGATTTCTTACCTCCAAACTGCCATATCTCGCGAACGGATTGGCCAATCCGCAAAATTTCTGTTGCATCTGAAGGTAGAAACTCGCCCAATTACCGCACTATCTGTACTTTTCCCCTAGGCCGTTCTAGTTTTTCGTTTCGAGCATCAGAACTGCGAAAATTTCGAGTTTCTCAAGCGTTTCTTACATCCAAACTGTCATATCTCGCGAACGGATTGACCAATCCGCAAAATTTCTGTTGCATCTGAAAGTAGAAACTCGCCCGATTACAACGGTATGTGTAGTTTTTCCCTAGGCCGTTCTAGTTATTCGTTTCGAACATCAGAACTGCGAAAATTTTGAGTTTCTCAAGCGTTTCTTATCTCCAAACTGTTATATCTCGCGAACGGATTGACAAATCCGCAAAATTTCTGTTGCATCTGAAAGTAGAAACTCGCCCGATTACAACGGCATGCGTAGTTTTCCCCTAGGCCGTTCTAGTTATTCGTTTCGAGCATCAGAACTGCGAAAATTTTGAGTTTCTCAAGCGTTTCTTACCTCCAAACTGTTGTATCTCGCGAACGGATTGACAAATCCGCAAAATTTCTGTTGCATCTGAAAGTAGAAACTCGCCCGATTACAACAGTATGCGTAGTTTTCCCCTAGGCCGTTCTAGTTATTCGTTTCGAGCATCAGATCTGCGAAAATTTTGAGTTTCCCAAGCGTTTCTTACCTCCAAAGTGCCATATCTCGCGAACGGATTGACCAATCCGCAAAATTTCTATTGCATCTGAAAGTAGAAACTCGCCCGATTACAACGGTATGTGTACTCTTCCCCAAGGCCATTCTAGTTAATCGTTTCGAGCATCAGAACTGCGAAAATTTTGAGTTTCTCAAGCGTTTCTTACCTCCAAACTGCCATATCTCGCGAGCGGATCGCCCAATCCGCAAAATTTCTGTTGCATCTGAAAGTAGAAACTCGCCCGATTACAACGGCATGCGTAGTTTTCCCCTAGGCCGTTCTAGTTATTCGTTTCGAGCATCAGAACTGCGAAAATTTTGAGTTTCTCAAGCGTTTCTTACCTCCAAACTGCCATATCTCGCGAACGGATTGGCCAATCCGCAAAATTTCTGTTGCATCTGAAGGTAGAAACTCGCCCAATTACCGCGCTATGTGTACTTTTCCCCTAGGCCGTTCTACTTTTCGTTTCGAGCATCAGAACTGCGAAAATTTTGAGTTTCTCAAGCGTTTCTTACCTCCAAACTGCCATATCTCGCGAACGGATTGACCAATCCGCAAAATTTCTGTTGCATCTGAAAGTAGAAACTCGCCCGATTACAACGGTATGAGTAGTTTTCCCCTAGGCCGTTCTAGTTATTCGTTTCGAGCAACAGAACTGCATAAATTTTGAGTTTCTCAAGCGTTTCTCACCTCCAAACTGTCATATCTCGCGAACGGATTGACCAATCTGCAAAATTTCTGTTGCATCTGAAAGTAGAAACTCGCCCGATTACAACGGTATGTGTAGTTTTACCCTAGGGCGTTCTAGTTATTCGTTTCGAGCACCAGAACTACGAAAATTTTGAGTTTCTCAAGCGTTTCTTACCTCCAAACTGCCATATCTCGCGAACGGATTGACCAATCCGCAAAAATTTCTGTCGCATCTGAAAGTAGATACTCGCCCGATTACAACGGTATGTGTAGTTTTCCCCTAGGGCGTTCTAGTTATTCGTTTCGAGCACCAGAACTGCGAAAATTTTGAGTTTCTCAAGCGTTTCTTACCTCCAAACTGCCATATCTCGCGAACGGATTGAACAATCCGCAAAATTTCTGTAGCATCTGAAAGTAGAAACTCGCCCGATTACAACGGTATGTGTAGTTTTACCCTAGGCCGTTCTAGTTATTCGTTTCGAGCACCAGAACTGCGAAAATTTTGAGTTTCTCAAGCGTTTCTTACCTCCAAACTGCCATATCTCGCGAACGGATTGACCAATCCGCAAAAATTTCTGTCGCATCTGAAAGTAGATACTCGCCCGATTACAACGGTATGTGTAGTTTTACCCTAGGGCGTTCTAGTTATTCGTTTCGAGCACCAGAACTGCGAAAATTTTGAGTTTCTCAAGCGCTTCTTACCTCCAAACTGCCATATCTCGCGAACGAATTGACCAATCCGCAAAATTTCTGTTGCATCTGAAAGTAGATACTCGCCCGATTACAACGGTATGTGTAGTTTTCCCATAGGCCGTTCTAGTTATTCATTCCGAGCATCAGTACTGCGAAAATTTTGAGTTTCTCAAGCTTTTCTTACCTCCAAACTGTCATATCTCGCGAACGGATTGACCAATCCGCAAAATTTCTGTTGCATCTGAAAGTAGAAACTCGCCCGATTACAACGGTATGTGTTGTTTCCCCCTAGGCCGTTATAGTTTTTCGTTTCGAGCATCAGAACTGCGAAAATTTTGAGTTTCTCAACCGTTTCTTACCTCCAAACTGCCATATCTCGCGAACGGATTGACCAATCAGAAAAATTTCTGTTGCATCTGAAAGTAGAAACTCGCCCGATTACAACGGTATGTGTAGTCTTCCCCTAGGACATTCTAGTTTTTCGTTTCGAGCATCAGAACTGCGAAAATTTTGAGTTTCTCAAGCGTTTCTTACCTCCAAACTGCCATATCTCGCGAACGGATTGACCAATCCGCAAAATTTCTGTTGCATCTGAAATTAGATACTCGCCCGATTACAACGGTATGTGTAGTTTTCCCATAGGCCGTTCTAGTTATTCGTTTCGAGCACCAGAACTGCGAAAATTTTGAGTTTCTCAAGCGTTTCTTACCTCCAAACAGCCATATCTCGCGAACGGATTGACCAATCAGCAAAATTTCTGTTGCATCTGAAAGTAGAAACTCGCCCGATTACAACGGTATGTGTAGTTTTATCCTAGGGCGTTCTAGTTATTCGTTTCGAGCACCAGAACTGCGAAAATTTTGAGTTTCTCAAGCGTTTCTTACCTCCAAACTGCCCATATCTCGCGAACGGATTGACCAATCCGCAAAATTTCTGTTGCATCTGAAAGTAGAAACTCGCCCGATTACAATGGTATGTGTAGTTTTAACCTAGGGCATTCTAGTTATTCGTTTCGAGCACCAGAACTGCGAAAATTTTGAGTTTCTCAAGCGTTTCTTACCTCCAAACTGCCATATCTCGCGAACGGATTGACCAATCCGCAAAATTTCTGTTGCATCTGAAAGTAGATACTCGCCCGATTACAACGGTATGTGTAGTTTTCCCCTAGGCCGTTCTAGCTATTCGTTCCGAGCATCAGTACTGCGAAAATTTTGAGTTTCTCAAGCGTTTCTTACCTCCAAACGTCATATCTAGCGAACGGATTGACCAATCCGCAAAATTTCTGTTGCATCTGAAAGTAGAAACTCGCCCGATTACAACGGTATGTGTAGTTTTCGCCTAGGCCGTTCTAGTTTTTCGCTTCGAGCATCAGAACTGCGAAAATTTTGAGTTTCTCAAGTGTTTCTTACCTCCAAACTGCCATATCTCGCGAACGGATTGACCAGTCCGCAACATTTCTGTTGCATCTGAAAGTAGAAACTCGCCCGATTACAACGATATGTGTAGTTTTCCCCTAGGCCGTTCTAGTTATTCGTTTCGAGCACCAGAACTGCGAAAATTTTGAGTTTCTCAAGCGTTTCTTACCTCCAAACTGCCATATCTCGCGAACGGATTGACCAATCCGCAAAATTTCTGTTGCATCTGAAAGTAGAATCTCGCCCGATTACAACGGTATGTGTAGTTTTCCCCTAGGCCGTTCTAGTTTTTCGTTTCGAGCATCAGAACTGCGAACATTTTGAGTTTCTCAAGCGTTTCTTACCACCAAACTGCCATATCTCGCGAACGGATTGACCAGTCCGCAAAATTTCTGTTGCATCTGAAAGTAGAAACTCGCCCGATTGCAACGATATGTGTAGTTTTCCCCTAGGCCGTTCTAGTTATTCGTTTCGAGCACCAGAACTGCGAAAATTTTGAGTCTCTCAAGCGTTCCTTACATCCAAACTGCCATATCTCTCGAACGGATTGACCAATCCGCAAAATTTCTGTTGCATCTGAAAGTAGATTCTCGCCCGATTACAACGGTATGTGCAGTTTTCCCCTAGGCCGTTCTAGTTATTCGTTCCGAGCATCAGAACAGCGAAAATTTTGAGTTTCTCAAGCGTTTCTTACATCCAAACTGCCATATCTCGCGAACGGATTGACCAATCCGCAAAATTTCTGTTGCATCTGAAAGTAAAAACTCGCTCGATTACAACGGTATGTGTAGTTTTCCCCTAGGCCGTTCTAGTTATTCGTTTCGAGCAACAGAACTGCAAAAATTTTGAGTTTCTCAAGCGTTTCTTACCTCCAAACTGTCATATCTCGCGAACGGATTGACCAATCCGCAAAATTTCTGTTGCATCTTAAAGTAGAAACTCGCCCGATTACAACGGTATGCGTACTTTTCCCCCAGGCCGTCCTAGTTATTCGTTTCGAGCATCAGAACTGCGAAAATTTTGAGTTTCTCAAGTGTTTCTTACCTCCAAACTGTCATATCTCGCGAACGGATTGACCAATCCGCAAAATTTCTGTTGCATCTG